>NW_009952884.1:2216684-2234914 GCF_000747805.2 Chaetura pelagica | reverse complement strand
GGCGGGCGGCAGCGCACAGCAGGAAAAATGGCGGCAGCGAGCAGGCAGTGTGTGGAGAGGACCGCCCCGAACACGAGGAGAGAGCGAGAGAGAGAGGGGCGTGCCGCGCTGCCTCTCTTATGGGGTTTTCGGCTCTCCTGATTGGCCGGTTTTGTATTTCCGGGCTTTTCAGCCAATCAGACGGGACCTAGTCCCGCTCCTGCTTCCAGCCGCTGCTCCTCCCCTGCAGCAGCTGCTCCCCCCCCTACACACACAGAGGGGGTTCAGCGCCGCGTGGAGACGCCATTTTAAGTCAGTTTTGTCGGCTGACTCAAAGGACATTTCATGTTCGTGTAAGGAAATACCTGGTCCTTCACAAATTACAATAGTTATTTACCCAGCATTGAGTTTTGCTGAAGGCAGTTCCTGAAAAATAGTTTACTGCTAAAGCAGTCATAATCCAGGAAGAACTCTGATCCAAAGATGTTACTCAATATGCTTTAGCTGATGCTGCAATCTTCTCTGTTATTCATGGCCACTACCTTGCTTGCATCAGCTTGGTCTGTGGTTGTGCCCCAAGTCCAGAATAATGTCCGTGAATGGAGTTTGAGAGGAGAGAGTATATGAAAGCATCAGGCAGAGAAGGAGAATCTGTAGCTGATATAAGGCAGACTCGAGAAGTAGAAATGCACTTTCATCACTCTTAATGAAAGTGGTGTCAGAATGTGAATAAACGCAGCCAGGAGACTCTCCAAGAAGGAGAGAAGACATGCCACCAGGAGTATTATTTCAGCAAAGGGAAGAAGAAAGGAAAACCTCAACATTCAGAATTTAAAACAATGACACCATCTCAATTGAAAGAATTATTGTCTTAAACCTGCTGAGTTTTCTCTATGGAAATGTCGCTGAGCCAAATCTGTTGGGTCCTATTCTCAACACAGTTAACTGCAAACTTGTGCCTAGACTGCATCAGGTCAGCAGATCTTTGGGACAGTGAACACACTATGTATTTGAACAGGAGCTGGCAAAACAAATTTCCAGTCCTATATAGAATTGTTAGTGAATATAACCTCCATCATCTTAAGCTCAACACTATACATCTCTGCATCTCTAAGTGTATTTGGACATGACACATAGTCACTGATTTAAATACTAGGATTTCTATATTTCCTTACTAGCAAGAGAGATTTCAGGTTTCTCAATGTGTTTCCCACCCAGACGGTAGCAGTTGCTAAGGTTTTATTATTTATTTTTCATTCATACTATACTCAGCACACTGCTGATTCTTTTACCGTTCCTTCTCTTCTACTGCAATACAGTAGATATTTAGTGGTCCAACTAAGAAAACCAGTAAAGAATTATAGATTTTGTCTCACTGAAGGACAACATGAGTTCTTTAAGAAGTCCTTTGTCCTCTCACTCATCTCTCTGAAAAATATAATAAAATCTTTTAGCTATCTAGGCAGAATAAAGCAAAGAGGAAAAGCTTTACTGAAAGTATTTAGATAATGTCTATTATTCTATGAGAATATAAGGCTTGTGAAATAGGTGCCAGGTATTTATTTATTTATATATTTATATCCAGAGTACTCAGCAGAAAGTAGGTCATGGCTAAAGTAAAAGTGAATGCTTCAGAATAATAATTTTAAGAGGCTGTGACAGTCTAAGAAATTAAAAAATATAAATTCTAAGCAGTCATAAAAATCCACTTGTAACCAAATGTGTCCCAAGAAAGATTATCATTGTCAATAATGCTAGTAATATGATTATTATTAATAAAAATATTTAGATTATATTATTCTATGTACCCTAATATGTATTATAAAATAATGCAATAATACATTATCATAAATGTATATTTATTGATAATATGTGTATATTTTTTATAATGACACTAATTTCTAATAATAAAACAGAGCAACATATAGAACATATAAAACATATAAACATATAAATTCCAACATATAGGTTGGAATTTTTTTCTCATGACTGTCAATAGATAATTTAAGTATGCAGTCTTTTCCTGAGCATAGATAGGAGGAGAGTTCTTGTTCTTTCTACTTTCAAAAGCTGCCTAAATCTATGTTCTTTTACAAAAGATTACAGAGTTAATATGAGGAGGAATATTTTCAGGAGTATCATTTTTAAAGAGAGGGGTTGTTAACTTGTAGAGTCTTAAGTCACTACCTCACTGAGAAAAAAGCCAAACAAACATCTTACAAAAACTGAGTCAAATCTCTCTGGTCTTCACTTCTAAATTTTCACTAATTTCAGGTAACATTTGTAACAATAATAAAGCAATAAATTTCATTTTCAATAGTAAGTGTTCCTGAAAAGAAATGACCAAGATTCCTAGGCAAATAAAAAGCAAAAAATAAAAAAAATCTCAAAACATGGCAACAATATTTTTCATTTTTTCATTTATATATTTCTATCTTTTTTCCATATGGTCAGGCAAATTCTACTAGTATAAACATAGGTAAGTGAAATAGTTGGCTGCTACAATTATTGAATTTTTTTATTTATTGATTGACTTCCTGGTTTCAGACAAAAAAAAAAATCATTCTCCTAGGGCCATAGAAGCTGTGGGTCCAAGCTAAGACACCCTGTAAGGTAATACTTTCATTATTTGAGAACCTGCCTTCTCACATAGATTACACTGAGAAAATCCGGCTTTGGTAATGTTCAAGATCTAAGGGATAAGTTTTTGAGATGGCTTGACTGACAGCATCTCCTCCAGTGTTGCGGGGGAGTGGTGTACTCCTGCAGAGTCTCACACGCTGCTGATGTTTGTTGTATTCCTCACTGTTGTTTCTCACTCACTTGAATCATAGCTGTCACTGCTACCTAGTCTATTGTTCTTCTTCACTTAGTAGTAAATTCTGCAGATTTTCCTCTACCTCTGCCATGAAATGTGATGGATAATCCCCTATCTTGCAATCTCTCTGACAATATTCACTTGTGTCATTTGAGGATAGATGACAACTGCTGTGTCATGACGAGAAAGGGCAGTGAAAGGTGATCTTTGAATGAACAGCCGAAGAGCAAGACAAAGGGATCTCTTGAGACATCCAGAGCTGTAGGGCGCTATGCTGGGGATTCTAATCCTATGCATTATAATAGAAGTAAACATCATTTCTGTACTTACGGAAAGTCAGACTTTGGCTCAACACTGCACAAAAGCTATTATGAACAAAATTAAGGCACCATCTACCAAATAAAATTGCATGTCAGATTTACTGCCTAGCTGAAGAACTGGTTGTGATTTTGCATCACAGAGCCACTTCTGGATGAAAGGGTGATAATTAAGACAGTATAGCAGATAAGAAGCTTCAAGATATATAGCCACATAGATGTTGCTACATCTTACATTAGTGATAAATATTTCCTTTCTATCCATGTATTTTTAGGGGGGATAAAAAGGCAAACAAAAAATTCATATGCAAAAACACTTGCAGTTTGCCAGGCAGGAATACACATACCTCAGTGATCTGAAAAAAACCCAACAACTAATGCTATCATAACAAGTAAGGATGAGTCAGCACTTAGACAGGTGTAGTAAAGCTAGCAATACAGACCTCAGACACAGAAAAGAATAGTAACACTATGTTTTAAAACATATGAAATATTATCTTTCATTTGTGTAAGTTTACAAACATACTTTAAAATAAAATTTGTTAATATTTTAGAATATAATATGTTTAGAAGTTCAGGGTAAAAAAAAAGTGTACCTATAGAATACTGGAAATTATTTATCCTGTATATATACATTCATACAAATACTGCAAAATACCACAAACAAGTTAATTGTAAATCGTTCACTGATTAACCACTCTACAACCTCCTATATTCCTATTTTTACAAAACTTTATGATAGTTTTAAGTAAAGTACAACAACTTGAGTTGTAGTATATAAATTTAACACATTGATTTAAACACAAATAGGTTTCAGAAAAAAAAGTACTCTACTGGGTGCAGGTTCCCTGGTGTTTGTCAGGGGCCCTGTGCAGAGTGGCTGGGGGCACCTCCTGCTGCACACAGATTTTTCCAGCCAGCTCAAATCAACGGCCACAGGGCATGGCTGAGGTCCTCAGTCAACCAAACTGGTGGCTTGGTAATTGAGTCCTCCTTTTGCTCATACCACAAGGCTTAACATGCTGAAGGAAATGAGCTGTTTAGCCATTTCAACACTGGGGCTCTACCACACATGTCCAAAAAAAGGAAATTTAGATGATGAAATATGATCACCAAAATTCAGGACTTCAGGAGAGTTGTGAGAAACTGGTAATGCTAAGAATCCAAATTTTGAGCTCAAACATCTGTAGTCTGACTAAATTCTACCTGGAGAACAGTAGCAGCCACACAACATGTAGTATCAGGGAAGAGGCTTTGCAGTGTTACCTAATTTATCCTCTAAACTGTTGATTCACTGAAGTGTAAATACCTTGTACTTTTTGGGCAGTATTATTCTAAGTGGAAGGCTCTCAGAAGAGATCTCTCTGAAGGCCCTCTGAGAATCTGAGTCACAGCTATCTTCTGCAAATCTGGCACAGTTCATCCTAGGTGTATGGGCTGGAATAAAACAATGTTATGGAGTCCTTCTTCCAGCAAGGCTGTACTCCTATGGAAATAACATAAAGACAACAGGGAAAAGTTAAGATTTCAGTGAAACACTGCTTCTGCAGAAATATCCTGCCTCTTAGGTCCTGATGCATTTCTATCCTCAGTTAGATGAGCTGTATAATTAAAAAATATGGTGGCACATACATTTATTTCTCAAAACTGATGTGAATTATAAGCATAAAAAGCACAGAACTGTAGTCATAAAATCCAAGGAGAATTAAGTGTTTCCTAGATCTAGGAACTTGTGAAAATATAATTCATTCAG
Organism: Chaetura pelagica; assembly: GCF_000747805.2. NCBI lineage: Eukaryota > Metazoa > Chordata > Aves > Apodiformes > Apodidae > Chaetura > Chaetura pelagica. Next base: position 2,230,047 of record NW_009952884.1, on the reverse strand, counting down.
TATAGTTCATCAACTTTAACTATATCCACTTGTTCACATTAGGAAGGTCAAATAAAAGAATGGATTTGAACTCAACTCAGCATAGATTTGATGTACAGAGGGACAGGAATCAGGCATTTTAGGGTAGCCTTAGAGGATGCTCCTTGTCATTTGTTGTAATGGCAATTTGGCAGAATAATCAATAGAACATCTATTTTTAATGGTACTAATAGGTTCTCAAATTATGCTCAGGTGATCCTGTAGAGATTTCAAACACAATATTGCAGATTTTGCAATAAAGCATGTTACTTTAATCCCTGTATTAAGGACAGGCATTCTTTTCCAATAAACTAGGAACCATTGCAGACTTTCCCCTAGCTAAATGTATTAGGTCAACCTAAGCCTATTTCTGTAGGTTTAGCAAAATTTCTCTTGAAGGTAGTCAGCAAATACAGCTGACACAACTCAAGCTTTAACAGAATGTGTTTGTGATCCAAATATAACTGAGGAAAAGCCTCATTCAATAAGTTATGACCTTGATCTTGTTGATGTTTTTGTACAAGCCTGACTTATGCATGTGGATAATCCTCCAGACCACATGGCATTAATCACCAATTTAACAAGTATTGGGATAAAGAGTTCTATCCTACCTTTAGTAGTAATGGTTATTGGTTGTTATGGTGTTTGTTGTTTATTGAAGCTTTAAGCAATATAATAACAGAAAACTACTGAGATTTAGATTTAGATTTCCCTGATTAAAACTTTGTTACTTTCCAATACCTAATATGTGAGAATACTTGGTGTTGGAGATAAATAAACCCTTGGAAATAAGCATGTAAAGTCTTGGATTGGTGTAAGGGCTAGTGCATTACTTTTAGTTATGGAGTAACAAAAATATTTGTTCTTGTCAGATGTTCCTGTTTTAGGTTTGAAATACTTGTAAAATACGTGGTATAAGGCTTTGACTATCAGTTATTAGATATTTTATCATTAAGTTAAGTTGTCAGTGTGTCATGTTTTGACTCAAGATCAGCAATTAAACCAGCAACAATAATGCTCTCAATCACCTCCCACCCAGGTAGCGAAAGGAGAGAAAAAATGAAGGAAAGAGACTTTCCAGATTGAAAACTAAACTAGACAGCTTTAATTAAATACTAATGATAACAGAAAATGTGTACAATTATATACAAATTTGTTCAGAAATGTGCAAAACCTATTGTCTCCCCCCAGAAACTCCCACGGCACTCTCCTTGGCTGCGAGCAGTGCCAAAATGTCCCAGAGCACTGCTGGACAAAGCAGAAGAGCAGACAGGAGCTGAGGGGAGAGTTATGAGAGTCAGCAATGCACGAGCTGGGGGATCAGCTGTGATGGATAGACAGAGTCCTCCCTGGACACCAGCCATGGATGGAAGAGAGGGAAGAAGAAGCAGGAAGGAAGTTGATTAAGACAGACTAATCTCAGTGAAAAATAGGAATTTCATATTCATATTTGCACAAGAAAGAAAAAAAACAAACTTGAGAATATTTTCCTTGATTTTTTAAAAATTTTTTATTCATATTCTGTAATGATCCAGAGTAATAATGTAATAGTATCATTACAGAGTATCATTACAGAATGATTATGAGAAGTACAGGAGCAGCTGTGTTGTACATACACAAGAATTCATGCTATTTATATGGTCTATTTATTTCTACAGGTTTTAAAAGAAGCTGTATAATTAACTCTGTTTAACAGTGTTATATAATTTGTTCTGCACAAAGCAGTGTGCTTTGCACTCTGTCATCTCTCCTCATAAACTCTAGAATACGGGTGCACAACAAGGGTTAGGGTTAGGGTTACGAGAGCGGGGCATTACACAGGAAACACTTGCCAGTAGCTTTCTGATGAAACTAATTATTTAAACACAGATAAAACATGCTGAACTTTCACCAATAGACATTCTGACTGGATACTGAAGATTTCTGGATTTCAGAGGATCAAAACTGGGACAATCAATTTTACAGGCAGCTCGGGAGACATTTTTTATTATTCTAGATTCACTGATACAACCATAACATTTTAAGAATTTAAGTTATTTTCAGGATTTCAAAGGTGTCAGGTTTACAGTCACACATATCAAAAGAGGGTCATTAAGAAACACTTAGAAATGTCTATTTTAGAGCATTAATATCAAAGACTGGTTGGGATTTTTATTTGTTTTCCTATTTTTTTTTGTGGCTGAGGAGGCATAACACCTCATTTTAAGAGTGCTGACATAGTATCTGCATCTGACTCTTTTAGGTTGCCTTTATAGTCAGTAGGAGAAAACAATCACATCTATGGTCTCATCCTAAAACATATAATGTAAGACAGACTAATTCCATGCAAAAAACATCCATCTATCTTCATTGACCATACAAGAATCTAGATAATCTATTCATAATGGTATTATGGACATTTAAAGAAAGATGAGTTAAAACTCCATATTGCGAGTCAATTTTTCCAAGCAAAAGAAATCTTGTCATAACTAGAATTTTCATATCTTTTGTTTACAAAGACCTATTTTTCTATGCATCAGCTACATGATTTGTAGATGTAAAACTACTTTTTTTCCAAATGTTTGTTTCTACAACTCAGTTCCAAAGTCTTTTTTTTTTCACTCCTTGAAGCCTGAATGTCTCGTACTTATTTAAGTTTTATTATTTCTTTCTTTTTCCTATTCAGTTCTGCCCTTGTGAAAAATTTGGAAGAGGTCACAAATTAAACCAAGAAAGACATACATTACTCAAAAGAGATCACAAAAAAAAAAATAAATTCCATGCATTCAAAGCATGCTTCATTTGTATGACAACAAAAATGGAAACCAACCAAAGGCCTTCTAGACCCATCACATTCTACTCACACCTGAATTTTAGCTTAATTTCATGAATTCTTGTTTCCTCAGATTTTCTACAAATGTTTCAGGAAGTCCTAACAGTGTCAGAACTCTAATCCGTCCTAGCCAGTCTACCATCTCACAGTGAACCAGATGCAGAGGAAGCCGTAACTGAAGATGAAAAGAACAGAGAAAAGAAGACTAGCTGTCCATATAAATATGGAAATAAGGTTATCCCAGACCAACAAAGATATGAGCATAACACCTTATTCATGTTCCTACAAAGATGGGAATGAACAACCTGGGCTTAGACAACAGCACTGCATAAAGAGAAACAGAAAAATAGGATAATAAATGACAGAAAACAGTGAAGGACAAGAAGGTGTAAAGAAACAAACAAACAAAATCAGGATTCTATTGAATAGGATTCAAACCAATAATGGGAAATAAACAGTGAAGTAGTATTTATTAAGTGCTAAATAATACAAATTGCATCTTAGTCTACATATGTAGAACAATAAACTTAACTGCAGTCAGTATTGGTTAGGGAAATTAGATCAGGAGAAAATGACAGTATGGCAATTTTCCTGGCTGAAATCTGTGGTCACTATAATGACCCAAATAACATCAAAATTTTAACTTACAGTCTTCCACTGATTTTCAGAAAGACCTTTATTTGAAGACAATACTTTTACTAATGACACAGCATGTAACTCTAGTATTTTGCTGACTCCAAAATGTCGTTCTTAGAAATAACACCTTTTTAAAGTGCTGCTTATAGAGTGAGGGAGTGACAAGACAATCCTCCAGATCTCCAGGATTATTACACATGGATTAAGAGGATGCTTAGCATATAAACAGTGGCACCAAATTGCCTTAATACTGTACTGACTTAGTGCTGGGTTAGCAGAGTAATGAGTTACAAATAACACTTGTACACATACATCTTTAACTCAGAGTTCAAGAACTACACGCAATGAGTTTTGTAACCTCAATCCTACTGCCAGAAGCCAAGTGTCCACATCAATAAAACCATGACCTCAGCTGAGACTAATTTGTGCACTAGCACACAATGTCAGTGCACTTGCCAGGTACTGAATGGTCAAGAAGCTAGACCTCTTCTACCTCTTTTCAGAAATACACCATGGCTTGAGAAATTTTACTCACATTCCTCTTATTTTTTTGACTATGTAGAAGAATGAGGTCTTCAGAGATATATATCAAGCATTTTTTTTCTGGGAAATTAGATCTTTATAAGAAAATTTAGTGTATCTCTCACTGAGTCAAATTTTAAGTGTAGTTATTGTCACAGTAAGTAGAATATTATAGTTTTGTTTCTGAATTTCGCACATCTCAGAAGACCTAATTGTTGACATATGAATTTTCATTTTGCCTTTCTTAATAAAAATCTAATTATCCCCTCTCTTTCAATATTTTACTGAATTTATCTGTAGACTATCCAAAAAAATACATTAAGTGATGGTACTTAATGAAACTGTTGGCCTGTTGAAACTCTGTTTGCTTATTACATCATAAGAATTTATCTGACCAAATTAGTAATAGCAGAAGCCTTTTGAAGGATGAACTTGATAATATTGAAAATTGCAATAAATGCATTGGAATATAACTATTTATGAAGAAACATACTTTTTATTTGCTCCTTCACAGTACCTTCTGTTACAGCATGCTTAAGAGGAATGGTCAGATGTCAAGTCCTCAGAAGTCAAGTACTCACAGATTTTAAGGTTCTGTGAACAGGTAAACAAAGACTCATTTATTTATGTGAAAAGGAACAGCAGATATAATTTTACTGTACCATTGTGACCATTGAAAATTTTTAGTTCTCTGCAAGTCAGATTTCAGAACTTTTCCCCTGGAGACAAACAAAGTGAGGTTGAGGATGCACTCATTTGAAAATTGTTCAAAGCCATATGTACTTCAGAGGTGTAAAGGTGACAATATTTCTGTCTGCAGACCATGGATCTTTGTTATTGCATACTGACCACAGTACTGACCTGCCAGAATTCTTTCTCCTGCTGGAGGCTATTAAAACTCCATAATAAATTAGTTATAAACTTTGAAAGCAGAAGTGGGGATCATGCTCATGCTGATAGATTCTGTATGGGTGTGTGATCTAGACTTTCTTCAGTGGATGATTGCTCATAGAATCAAAGAAGAGATGAAACTTAGTATTTTACCCTCTGAGACACCCTACTTCTTAATTTCTTTTTTTAATTTTTCCCAATATTCTGTTAATCAGTTGCTGTTTTACAAAATTCAAGCATGGATGAACGTTTTAAATTATGCTGTATGAATTAAATTTTTACTTCTGAAGTATTAACTAACCAAGCACCTTTTGTGAGTCACTGATTCTTAACTGAAGGTTAACTTGATTTTCAACTTTAGATTTTCACCTAATTGCATTTATTCAACAATATATGAGAAGCAAACTTGCAGAATGAAACATACAGGGTTGCCTTTAAAAGTTAACCCCTGATGGATTTAATACTCTTGTTAAAGGGCACGCCAACAAAGTATTTTCATTGTGTAGGTTTATGAAAACATCTCTAGTAGTGGATGAACTCTCTTCAGACAAAAAGATGGATTTAAAACAACCTAATTTTAAATAGAAATATGTCTGAAACATGAGGATGACATAAGAGTGAAATGCTTTTAGGTGAACTAAAGACAATCAATGTATAAATTTACAGATATTTTGAATTAATTTGAATAAACACAATTAAATATATTTTTCTTAAATTAAGCATATCAGGTTTGTTATATTAATTTACTAAGTACTATATCTATTTGGAAAGGTTTTAAAATGTGTATCTTTGACCTAGAGATATTGATGAGCTCATTACAGAAAATACAGCTATCCTTGGACATCAGTCTAAACAGGTTAAATTGTATGTTCATTTTTTGCCACCAAGTCCCCTCAAATGGTGCCTAGAAAATGTTATTACCTATTCTCTTTTGTCTCTAATATGTTTTATTTGCAACTGAATAGGGAGAAATTTCTCAGCCAAGTAGATAAAAATATTCTGAGCTTCCATATTTTCATTCATACATCAGAAATTATTTGTTCAAGCTTCCCTGTAGATTTCTTCAACTCATGTCCACAGCAGCCCAGTTTACCTCCCACTAGGTAAACTTGAATGAGGGCCAGAGTAGCATTCACAGATCACTGTTGCCACTTACCTTTCTTTATCAAGATTTCAAGCACCCTTTCAGATGTTCACAGTTTCAGCAGAAAAGTAGTTGTTTCTGCTTCCTCGTGTTATAATAGACTAAACCTCCAAAAAGAATTATAGGCAAGAATTCAGTTTCAAATTTTGTCACTGTATTCTGGCTGAATTTCAGTAGGTCATGCCTTCATTTTCTTTCAGTTTTTCTTTCTGAAAAAAAAAAAAAAATCCACTTAATAAAGTCCTTCAAAATGAATAAATGCTAAATCTGTCATAAACCTCTGTATTACTACTGTGACTTGTAATTATTCTACTGAAAAATGTCTGAGTGAAACACTTGATTCAGGACACCCTTAACATGTATAAGTCTATATATATTTGCATTCAAAATCAGGGAATGTTTGCTTAAGTTGTTTTTAAAAGTAAAATCAAAGGAAAAAAATATACTACTTTTTTTTTTCCCTTCAAGAAGGAGATACTAATCTTTTTAACCAAGATAAATTCAGCATTCTAACAAAGCTGCTGGTTATGTGTCAGGGTCTGTCATTTGCTAGTAGTAACTGCAGTGTTTATCAGTAAAGGGTTCAGGCAAAGTCACTCTATTCTGAAACTACCTTTCTTTCTAATTGTTTGAACAACTGACATTCACAGATGTGCACAGATCACCTACATGTAAGCAAGCATTCTTATATCTTTCACAAAGTGCATGTATTTACATTAAATTTATGTAAATAGATGCACTGAAAAAGTCATAGGATTTTCTTTTAGTTTTTCCAGGAAAGTCAGATTCCAGACAGAATTAAGTCTTTTATATATATGCTGGGGAAAATAAGACAACCAAGGAAAATGTAGGCTCACTCCTTAAGAAAATGAGGGACTTAGCTACACAAGATATTGAGAAGGCTGAGGTTCTCAGTCATCTTGCATCAGTCTTTACTGGCAAGTGCTCCAGACTCATCACAAAGGTCAAAGCAGGTGAAAGCAGGAACTAGAAGAATGAAGTACTCCCTGCTGTAGGAGAACAGATTCACGACCTTCTAAGGAACCTCAAGGTTTACTAGTCTATGGAACCTGATGGGGTCCATCAATGGGTCCTGAGGGAGCCACCAGATGCAGTTGTTAAGCTTCTGTCTATTTTATGTGAGAGGTCATGGCAGTCTGGTGAGGGTCCTGCTGATGGGAAAAAAGGTAACATAGTCCCTATTTTAAAAGGGTGAAAAAGGAAGACCTGGGAAACTACAGGCCAGTCAGTCTCCCCTCTGTGCCTGGCAAGATCATGGAAGAGACCCTTCTAGAAATTCTCCTAAGGCACATGGAAAATAAGGAGATGATTGGTAACAGCCAATGTGGCTTCATTAAGGGCAAATTGTGCCTGACCAATTTGGTGGCCTTCTACTTTGGAGCTACAAAGATGGTGGATAGTGGCAGAGCAGCTGACATTATCTACCTAGATTTGTGCAAGGCATTTGATACTGCCCCACATGACATCCTGGCCTCCAAATTGGCAAGACATATATTTGACAGATGGACTACCCAGGAATAAGTGATTGGCTGGATGGCTGCACCCAGAGAGTTATGTTTAATGGTTCAGTGTCCAGGTGGAAGCAAGAGACAAGTGGTGTTCCACAGGGGTCAGTACTGGGACCAGTGCTATTTAACATCTTTGCTGAGACATGGCCATTGGGATTGAGTGTATCAGCAAGTTTGCTGCAGATACTGAGCTTTGTGGAGTAGTTGACATCCTAGAGGGAAGGGATGCCATCCAGAGGGACCTTGACAAGCAGGAGAGGTGGGCTAGTGCCAACCTCATGAAGTTCAACAAGGCCAACTGCAAGGTTCTGCACCTGGATCAGCACAACCTCAGGCATAAATACAGGCTAGGGGGAGAATGTCTAGAGAGCAGTCCTGAGGTAAAGGACTTGGGCATGGTGGTAAGATGAGAAGCTTGACATGAGCTGCCAGTGTGCTCTCACAGTCCAGAGGGTTAGTTGCATCCTGGGCTGCATCAAAAAAGGCATAGCCAGCAAGTTGAGAGGTAGTTCTGCCCCTCTGCTCTGGTGAGGTCACACCCGGAATACTGTGTACAGCTCTGGAGCCCTCAGCACACACAAGACATAGACCTGTTGGAGTGGGTCCAAAGGAGGACCACAAAGACAGCATATTTGCTTATTTGTTTTAACACAATAGACAGTCTAGTAAGTAACTGCACTAAGACAAATCTAGCTAGCTACCTGGTTAGGCCTAGTATTTAGTGATAAAGAATTAGAGTATCTTCTCCTCCTGTCTATAATCATGTGTGTTATTACCACATTACTATTCCCTTTGAGTATCAAGATTTTAAATCCATTTGAAAATGTTTAGACAAAATAAATAAATAAATAAATAAATGAAAGGTGTAATTCTGTGACCTCTTAGTCTATGAAAAATTCACTTTGAAAGCATGAAAATAGATGTTGCAACTTCAGTCTTCATTTTTTTCTTTATGTTGTGCAATGAAACAATTTATTACCTCAGAAACAAGCATTTTTATTTTGAAGACATCAAATGGAACATCAAATGTAACTTTCCTATTTGAAAATTAAGCTGCAAAACCTGCAATCAATTCATAAATGGTTTGAATATTTCTCTTAAAAGAAAAACAGAAATAGATATTACTTTCCTCTACCTGAATCTACTTATCTTTTCTATTTTTTACCTCTTTCCAAAGCAGCAGCTTCAACGGGATATGCAAAAGGAAAAAAAAAAAAAAAAAAAAAAACAAACTATATGGAAAAGAAATTATGTTCTTTATCTGTATTAAGATAATGCAAATCTGATAGTGATAAATACTAAGAAGATATTTTTTACAGTGGAATTATAACTAGCTCTAAATTAATATCAACTACTTTCCTTACCAAATTATTTGAATTTTCACTTTCAGTAAAGTCACAGGATAATTTTTAAGCTTTAGTTAAGCTTCAAATTATGTCTATTGTCAACAGACTTGACTAGCTGCACAATATTGATTTTTTTTCTTTTCAAAGGTTATACTACTACAGCACATCTTTTCTTCTAATATGAAAGAAAACCTTTAATTAAGGTTGTCATTAAGTCATCTTTCAAATATCAAAACATGTTATCATTTGTCCTCGTTTGAATTTATCCACTCTATAATGCAATATTTGCAAGATCAATATGGCATGATTAATTTGATACAGTGACTTACAGAATACATACCCTGCCAAAAAGGTATTTTTAAAAATTAGGAAAAAAGTTGTTATTAAATTAGAAACTTAAAGTAATTTTTGAAAAGACAACAGCAGAATAATAATTCATCTTTTGAAGACTGTTTACCCATCCAAACATGACAAAAATATTGCTGTTTTCTGCTTGAGTAATACAGAGTTCTTAGAATATCTTGTACTAATATAAAATCAGTGTATGCTACTGTCACTGTTTGACTCAGGTTTGACATCAATGCTCTCAATCCCCTCCCACCCAGGTAGGGAAGGAGAGAGACAAAAGAGAGAGACTTGCCTGAATTGAAAACTAAACTACACAGCTTTAATTAAGCACTAATGATAAAAGAAAATATATACAATTATATACAAATATGTTCAGGTATTTGCAAAAGCATCTTGTCTCGTCCCACCCCCAGCAACTTCCACAGCACTCCCCTGAGCTTCAAACAGTCCCAAAAAATTCCAGAGCTGCTGCTGGAGAAAGCACAGAGTGATGAGGTTCAGGAGAGCTCGAGCCTAGGGGTCGACGGTGATGGATGGACGGAGTCCTCCCAGACACTGGCCATGGACAGAAGGGAAGGGAAGAAGAAGCAGGAAGGAAGTTGTCTTTGTGATCTCTGACCTTCCTCTGAGCTTACGTAGATATATGGAATGGCATATCTCTGGCCAATTTTGCTGTCTGTCTAAGTCAGCCTCCTACGGGTGGGTCATAGATCTCCCCATAGAGCCAGCAGAGCAAAGATGTGACCTTAAAGTCCCAGCAGTTCGAAAAACATTCCACCGTTACCAATCTTAGTTGGAACACTCTGCTACTAATTAAAATAAAGCTTACTGAAGGAAAAAAAAATCAGTAAAAGGAAAATTGGCTTCATCCTGGCTCAAACCAGGACAGCTACCAAACCAACTACTAGCAAGGTCATCACCTCATTATTAAATTGTTCTTAATAGATTCTAACAGAGCTAAAACAGTTTTACTCAGATGTCATGCTAAAACCATATTAGTCAGATGTTCAACATCATAAAAAACACAACTAATGATGGAGAGGATATCTTCACTTCCATTAGTTTTATTGCTTATATATATATATATTTATGTATAGATGTAAATATGTAATCCATGTATCATAGAATCACAGAGTCAAAGAATCACAGCATCATTCTGGGTGGAAAAGACCTTTAAGATCACTGAGTCCAACTATTAACCTAACTCTACCAAGTCCAGTGCTAAAACATATTACTAAGCACCATATGCACACATCTATTACATACCTCCAAGGATTGTGATTCCAAGACCACCCATGGCAGTCAATTCAGTGTTTAATAACCCTGTCAGTGAAGAAGTTTCTTCTAATATCTAATTTAAATTTCCCCTGGTGCAACTTGAGACCACTTCCTCTTGTCCTGTTTCTGGTTACTAAGAAGGAGAGACCATCCCCCACCTCACTGTAACCCCCTTTCAGGTAGTTGTAGAGAGCAATAAAGTTTCCCCTCAGCCTCCTGAGGCGCAAAGGAGTACAGAAAGGATGGAATTTCTTCACAGTAGAAAACTTAAAGGCACAGGAAAGATGAGAGATGGGGCAAGAAGACAAGCCTGGGTGAAGAGAGATGTGGTTGCAAATCAGAAAAAAAAATGAGTTTATGGCCTTAGAAAGAAGCAGCAGGCCACTCAGGATGACTACAAAGATGTTGTGAGGCTATGCAGGGAGACAATCAGAAGCCAATCTTAAAATTAATCTGGCTGCAGCTGTTGAAAATAAAAATAAATGCTCTACAAATATATTAGTTCTGGGCCCCTCCTTTGCCCTTCAGAATTGTCTCCCAAGGGACTCTGTCAACCAGCCTCTGAAACAGGTCAAAGTTTGCCTGCTGGAAGTTCAAGGCTGCAGTTCTGCTGACTCTCATTCTTACTTCTCCAAGAACAGAGAACTTGATAATTTAGTGGTCACTATCCCCAAGACATCCTCCAACCAACCCCATCCTCCACAAATCTTTCTCTATTGAAAAACAACAGGTCCAGCAGAACACCTTCCCTAGTTGGCTCCCTCACCAGCTGTGTCAGGTAGTTATCCTCTACATAGTTTAGGAATCTCCAAGACTGTTCCCTCTTTGCTGCATTAGGTTTCCAGCAAACATCTGGAAAGTTAAAGTCCCAGATAAGGATAACAGCAAGTTATTGAGAGACTTCTTTCGGAAGTCTGTAGGATATTTATGTCTTCATCATGGGCAGGTGATCTATACCAGACTCCCACCAAAATGTCTGCATATTGGCCTTCCCCCTTATTCTTACCCATAAACACTGAACCCTATTATCACTATCAATGAGTTCTGGGCATTCATAATACTCCCTAACATGCAGGGCCACCCCACAGCCCCTCCTTCCTTGCCTGTCCTTTCTGAAGAGCTTTCAGTCACTGATTGCACCACTCTAGTCATGTGTGTCATCCCACCATGTTTCGTGATGGCAACAATATTGTAGTTTTCCTTCTGCACAATGGCTTCCAACTTCACTTGCTTGTTGCCCACATGACACACATTCATGTAGAGTCCAAGGGCTTTACTAGGGAAGGGAGTTTTCTCTGAAGAACTTTAACCCAGGCCCCAGGGAGGCAGCAGACTTCCCCAGGAAGATAGTCCGGTCTGCATATTGAGCCTTCTGCTCACTTCAGAATTGAGTAGCCTATAACAATGACTCACATATTTTTTTCTTTTTCTTTACTGAGGTGGTTTTAATGCAGGGTGTAGCGCTATTCAACTTTTTGACACCTACAAGTTAGGTGAACCATCATCTTCATTAGCATTACATTCCTCTTGAAAAGCATTGTATCTGTTTTGCAAGAGCATATGGCAAGGCATGGCAGTTGCTGGAAAGACATGCCTGTTGCAGCTGCTGTGCCAAACAGGAACTTGCTGCCATTTCCACTTATATCCTGTCACCATGATAATCCAGGCAAGGAAAGGATAGGGATTTCCCTGTGTCATGATCCCTGTCAGCCTATTGGGTATGTTTCAGTGAGGGCAAGTTGTGGCTTTACCAGTCTATCCCTTTTTCTCATTCCCTGTTGCTTCTTAACCTACTCACGTCCTTAAGGAGCTCCACCACTAGGCAGAGGTGTTTCTCCACTTAGGCACAGCTCCCACAAGTGGGCCCACTGTTGCCATCTGGTAATGGTGTGTGAGTAGAGCACACTCTCCAGCCTGACACCTGGGTGGTAGTGTTTTCCTGAGAGAGCTCAGTCTGGGAAGCTGAGTTGATCCTAGTGTGTGCAGAGTTGAGGGATGCCATAGCTTCCTGCTGGGTAGATACCATCATTCCCCAGCCTACCTTTAGCACCCTCCCTTTGATATGAACTGCCACACAGACTGTTGTACCCTGCTCTGGCTGATGCCCTGCGATCTGTTTTCCCACTCTGTTCACAGTACTCCTGATTGCCCAGGCTGCTTTTTATAGATGTGGGTGTGGCATTTATTGCTCTGGCAATAATGTATAGATCTTGTCAACAGCTCTCACAGGAGTTGCCAGCTCCCGGCGTGCCACTCTATTCCCCTGGTGTTTCCCTACCACATTATTTTGCCAAACCCAAAACTACTTCACAGAAAAATTAGTTTTCTGGTAAGCTATTAACTGAAAAAGGTTTGGAACTGGGAAATATTTCTGCACAAGGTATTTTAAATTTCTTGGACTCCTAAATGTAGGTTGATTATAGTGCTTTTTAAAAGATTAAGTGGTTGGATGCCATTTTCCCCAGCTGCTCATTTTCAATTTTCTAAACAAAAAAAATCAGACTTTTTTCAGTTATCCATTAGTTCTCCTTCATTCTCTTATGAATAAGTATACATGTACACATACATCCCTAGATTTAAACAGACCTTTAAATTTATATAAACCACTTTTTCACTCTTGTAAATACAGAGAAGAGGTTATACAGTTTCCCCTACTTCTGAAAGAGACAGATTTTTTTTTAATAAATAAATTATCTTTCTAGTTCTAAGCCTGGCATTTTCTATTACTTCTACATATTTGCAGGTGGTTTAATTATAAATCAGAGTAAGAACAGAAATAACATTCTCAAGGGTTTATTACTATAATTCCCTAATAACATTGCTCTGCAGTTTCCAGCTG
>NW_009952884.1:2186695-2216637 GCF_000747805.2 Chaetura pelagica | reverse complement strand
GATAAAGTGCTGAATCTCTCTGTGTGAGCTAAAGCCACGCTAGAACAACATATTAATTATCATCAAGGTGATATTTTCTTGCAGGAGGCCAATTTTTTTCTATATTGATTGCAAAACTACTTTCAAACATGTTAGTCTTGAAGTCAAGTCACTCTCAATTTTAAAACTGAACAACATTTTCAGAGGAGGATAAAAATCCCTCGCACATACATTATGGCTTATTCTTAGTTTCAAGTCAGCCAAATGGCATAAGAACTACCACATAAGATGATCTGTGCAATAAAAACCACCATTTAAGTGTTAAAAATAAATAAAGAAATAATCTTAGTCTTGATTATTTTTTTGAGTACCTTTCCTCTTCTGTTATCTTGCTTCTGAATATTTCCTCACAAGAAGAGAAACTCATATAATGTCTGGGATTTTTTGTTATAATGGCTTAGGTCAACCAAAAATGCAAGTCACAGACTTGTACCAATAAAAGAAGTAAAGATTCAAAATTTAAAAGTCATTATGTGTTTGACCAGTTACTCTTATATATCATTTAGGCCCTACTTTTTTTTTCAGTATTATGGTTAACTGTAACATAGGTATTAGTATTAGTAACTGGCACTGGTCCATTCTAGCACGCTTTCAGAGGACCTCAAATCTCTTTCTAATTCAAAAAAATATAATCAAATATATAAAATGAGAGATATCAGCTTTCTCTACAAGATTAATTATAATGCATATTTTTTTTTAAGCAAAAATGAAGGAAAAAAACAGTGAAAAATCATAACAATCTCATAACTAACCTCCATTGATACCTGCTACGTCTACAATACATTTCATAGATAACTACTCATTTATTTTTTTTATTTTGCATGAGTTTATTTGTATTTTCATAGAATCACAGAATCATAGAATGGGTTGTGATGGAACGAACCTTAAAGGTCATCTAGTTCCAAGCCCTCTGCATAAGCAGTAATATCTTTCACCAGACCAGGTTGCTCAAAGCCCCATCCAGTCTGGCCTTGAACACTTAGAGGCATGGAACATCCACAACTCCCCTGGGCAACCTGTGCCAGTGTCTCACCACTCACATAATGAAAAATTTCTTTCTAATGTTGAATCAACCCTCTTCCAATTTTAAACCATTACCCCTCACATTATCACTTCACGCCCTTTTAAAAAGTCCCTCCCCAGCTTTCTTGTAGTCCCTGTTCAGGTACTGGAAGGTCACAATAAGGTCTCTTACCTTTTATACTAAATTTCTTCCTTCCTTCTTTTCCTCTTTACCAAGTCAAAAAACACATTGGTATCACTAGGTCAGTTCAAATAATGACAGAATTTACAGATTCCAAAATGAATCATGTTTTTCATAGTTGCAAAAATGAAACATTCTCAGCAAAAATCATCCCCAGTTGTGGAGCCCTACAACATTGTGCACATTTTCTATACAACAGGGAGAAAGATCTCTCAGACAAAAATTTTGGCTAAAAACATTCCCAGGTACAAGGACTTTCTGTTTATTTTCATCAGCCAGATTCCTTCGATCATGAGTTGGTCCAATTCTGCTTCTGCAAAACAGGACTTTCTTAATCCCATTTTAATTTTCCGTGACTTCATTATTCTCTACATTCTGTGTAGAAAAGCTGATCCTACATCAGCAGGAGGTCTGATAAATATAGCTGAAGTCTCTTTATGGGGCCCAAGTATCCCAGTCAAGCTACCTGGCCTCTCTCCCTGGGTTCCAATAGACTACAAATAATTTCTTTCATAAAATTCCACAATAGCTCCTTTTTTAAAGCTAGAAAGATGCACTGCTCATTTCTATGCATTGTTACTTCTGAAATATAACTTAAATGAGGGAGAAAGAAAAAATAAATAATAGTATGGAAATCAGGATATGTCATCCCTAGGAAAATGGATGGTAGATGCAAGGTTTAGTATGCTAGTACACAGGACAATGGTGCATCCAAAGCCATACAAAATTACTGTAGTGTACATTAGGTATGTGCAAATATTTTTATCTGCAGGTAAAGGCATCTGTCCAAAGTATAGTTTAAAAATGTTACAATATCTGCATATGATGCTGCCTTATGTACACAGAACAAAGTCTTTTTCAATTTCAGTAATAAGATTTACCTACCCTGCCCAAAGCTGTGAAAATGTACAAGTTCTGTGCACACATCAGGCCACAATTTATCATGTGAATAAAAGCAGGTAAATAGTCTACCATTGTTAATAAAGTTTCAATACATAAATTCTTTATTGAATTTGCCTAACAGTATAACTTCAGTATCCTCTTAATGATGTTGTTCTTATAAATATTAAATACATACATATAGAATATTTACAGGTGAGCATGTATATAAATTTACAGTAAATTATTCTCTACAGATATTACACAAATTTGATAGAGTATTTAAATAATTTTTCTAATACTCTAAAATTTTACTTTTATAACTTTGGAACAAAGTATTGTATTTTTGCTTGCTCATCTAAAAGAATTATTCTAATTTTGATGTAGCTACATAAGTATTTTTTAATTAGAAGGAAGACAGAATAAAAATATGAAATAAAACTGATCTGGGCTCCAAAAAATAATTACATTGAGAATAAAAAAAAAAAAAAAAAGGAAAAAAAAAAAAGCTAACCAAACACCACACTCTGACTCTATTTCTTTTTATTTGTAACCACTGACTAAAAACAATGTCACAATTGATGTTCCAGTTGTTCCATGTATGTTGATGCATGGAGGTTTTTAAGGCCAGGTTGGACAAGGTTTTGTGCAACCTGATCTAGTGGTAGGGATTCCCTGCTCATGGCAGGGGAGTTGGAATTTGGTGATCTTTAGGGTCCTTTCCAACCTTAATGATTCTATGATTCTATGAATTTAAAGGTAAATGATAAGGTATTATAATTATCTTCTTTCATTTTTATTGCATTCCATTTTGTTTGGATGGTTTAGTTTGTTTTTTTCCTAGCAAGTAAATCATAAATTATGTATCTTTCAACTATTTTTCATTGAACTTGTGGGCTTATTAAGGTCAAATAGCAAATGCCATTGTTTACATCCTTACCAGCATTATTTACTTGACAATATTTATTACTTGGTAAGAAATATGGATTTCTGACCTGCACTGAAATAAATTACTTAAAAAGCAAGGGTGTTATTACTCCTATAGACCCAGTTTAAAAAGATAAAATATTTTGGCCATTAGCCCACTCATCCTATATTTCATTACAGACAGTCTATTAATTGTTAAGGTCATGAAACAGGAGATCATAGCCCCAACCAAGTACTAGCTCATGTCTTAATCACACTGCTCCCGTTGATATAGTAACAGCTTGAGAACCTTCATTCATTTTCTACTCTCAACATGCAGAACCCAGTGCAACTATGCTAGAGCACTGACACAACAGGTTTTATGAGTGTTTACAGCTGAACACCTGAAAGAGGTATCTATCTAATATTTAGTACACAGACATTCTATTCACTCTCCTCATTTTGAATGAGACAACCCAAATGCCTATTTTTTTCTTTAGTATGAGAATTTGTGAAGTCCTAATTAACAAGCAATCTGTAACTTCTCATACCTGTTGCTATACTGTTTCTTATGCTCAGAAGTTTGTGTTTACTTTCTTTGAAACATGTATGTCCTGCATATTTTATGGGTACAGTATAAAAAGCAGTAGCAATTGGAAGAGACAGTATCAAGGGGACAAGGCATCCTCCTTTTCCTAATAAATACTGGTCCATAAACTGTGGGCTTAACAAGATATGTTAAAGGGATTGAAAATTACAATGACTGAAAAGGAAAGTAATCTTGTTGCTCTCAGCTCATTCTAGCAAATTCTTCCTGTTTCACATGCTCTGACAAGAGTTATTTGGGCCAGAAATGTCACCATTAAGTGAGAAAAATGTAAAGTAAATTTGTCATTTTCTTTAAGTTTTATGAACAATCTGTGAAATCACAGATTTTTATGAACTTTCAGCTGAAATTGTACGTCTTAATGCTGAAACGTATTAGCATTTACTTCATAAAAATTCAAAGCAAACAAAAAATGTGAACAAGCATTTGAAATTGTGTACCAGATCCATTCAAGTTAATTCTGGCTTGATACTTCTGTGTGAAATAAGGATGCCATTTTCCATGAGTTTATTCCGTTAACAGAACTTACCTCATGTATTAATTTTTTAAAATCAAATAAATATACAAAAAATAAATTGTCACAGTTTGACTCAGGACCAGCAATTCAACCATTGACAACCTCTTCCAGTTTTAATCCATTTCCCCTTGCCCTCTGTCCTAATTTGAGGAGATACAGAAATGCTCTCAATCCCCTCGCACTCCCACCAGAGTTGGGAAAGGAGAGAAAATAATGAGAGAGAGAGATTCCAGATTTAAAACTAAACTAGACAGCTTTAATTAAATACTAATCATAAAAGAAAATATGTACAATTATATAGAAATGTGTTCAGGAATATGAAAACCCTATTGCCTCCCCTACCCCCAGCAACCCTCATGGCACTCTGCGTAACTGCGAATGGTCCTGAAATATCCCAGAGCACTGCCAGAGAGAGCGGCAGAGCAGACAGGAGCTGAGAGGAGAGTTATGACAGTCAGGAATGCACAAGCCTGGGGATCAATGGTGATGGGTAGATGGAGTCCTCCCTGGACGCCAGCCATGGATGGAAGAGAAGGGAAGAAGAAGAAAGAAGGGCTTTACTTCCATGTTCCCTGACCTAATACTGATCCTCACGTCTATGTGTATATATATATACATGTATAGAATACATCTGGCCAAGTTTGCTGTCCACCTAGTCCACTCCTCCCTACAGAAGAGTTGCAGATACTATTCTTCTGCTCATTTACTATCCTAAGCAGATTCCAAAAGTAGAGCAAAGTATCCTTGGTGTCTCAGAAGTAACAAAAACATTCCAGCGTTATCAGTCTACTAGCTGGAGAACTTCCTGTTAGTTTAAAGAGAGCTTACTGAAGGGAAAAAAAACCAAAAAAACAGTAAAAAGAAAAGTGCCTTCATCCTGGCTCAAATCAGGACATAAGTAGATATCCAGATTTTTCAGTGGGACAAAGAGATGAACTCATTAGAACTACTTTATTTGGGAGCTGTCTTTGTATTAAATACAGAATCTGGTTTGAATGATCAGGGAAGTGGATATACCATTCTGATCTTTTATTTTTTCTACCATACATCTTCTTATATCTCTGAGACTATGCCTTCAAAAGTGGTACCAATC
Source organism: Chaetura pelagica (assembly GCF_000747805.2). Classification (NCBI taxonomy): domain Eukaryota; kingdom Metazoa; phylum Chordata; class Aves; order Apodiformes; family Apodidae; genus Chaetura; species Chaetura pelagica. The sequence continues at coordinate 2,211,392 of NW_009952884.1, read as the reverse complement.
TTTTATTAGCAATAACGTAATAAAATAACATGAACTGATTTGTAATTATATGCACTGAATGATCAGGTATACAGCTAATAGCACATCTTCAGAAAATAATAAACACCTTTGTCATCTATGTTTTGATGCAAATCTTTAAAAAAGTATTTCCAAAACCTATTCTTGTGTTTTAGAGATCCTAACAAACTTCTTACTGCATCTGAAGCTATGTTTAGAAGTCATCTATTCCAAGCACAGCTATCTTCAAGGTATTTATGTTAATGATATCAAGGCTTATCTCAAGTGTTCTGAAGTTACAACTATTAAAAATGTATTTAACCTAGTTTATACTCAGAGATGTTGGAAATGTTCCTCACTTACCTTTCTGTCAGGGAGAAATTAATTTGCACTCTTGGCAGTCAACAGTTAAACCTACCTGACTCTTTTAAGAAAGGAATACATTTTCTGATGATAGCAAGTGACTGAAACTGTAACTGCAGCAGTGCAGATAATGCCCTGTCAAATAATTAATTGAGATTAGAGGAACAACCAGTGCTGAACATCTTTTTCGTAGAAGTTGTTCAAGAGAAAAAAAAAATATTACGAGATTCTTTAGCTTAAAGATGTACACTTCTCAATAAGAAAAGACTGAAATTTATCTGAGATTGCTGTTTATTTCCTGGAGATGTCTGAATTGAATTTCAAGATAGGTGACTTGTTATTCCACTAGCAGAGAACAGAGAAAACATATAAAAACCAAGATAGAATGAGAGCTAAAGAAGAAGGAATACTATATTTTTTTTTGCTTTGTCTGTCTCAAAATAAAACATCTGCTTTTTCTTTTCCCAATATTTGTATTTTATTAAAATAAACTTCTTTTATTTTACCTAAAGGTTGTCACTAGTGTTTCCATACTGTCAACTACCAATGAATCCAGAACTGAAGATAGGGAATGGATTATCAGATGGGGAAATGTGCATGTCAGCAGTGATTCTTCTGTAAATCTGTTGGTCTGCATCCACTAGGATGTACATATGAGATTGCATGGTCTGATGACACAAGGTGCTGGATTAAGAGGTGAGGGTTCCCCTAGCAAGTGTAAACTGGAATATTTTTGAGACGGTATGCGTTGTCTCTGTGTGCATCACCTGTACCTTAGTGGGAAAAGATATCATCAAGAGAATGGCAATAAAAATATAATTTCCAGAAACCTGGGAACTAAGAATGTATGTAGAGGAAATTGGATAATATTTATACAAACCATACCAACAATGCCAGAATTTAAATACTAGAAATTGAAATAACAATGGCAATTGACAGTTCTATGAGTGAGGAAGGTAGCACAAAGGCTTACATCACCACTAAAAAGTTAGTTAATTCTTACATCTTTTTGAAGAGAGAGTTGATCAGTCTCCAGGATTGTGGAAATGTAGCCTGGCTGATTTCAGTAATCTGCTGACATTTCTGTGAGGAACTGGGGACACAGCTGCCAACAGCAGTGTGACTTTTAATGTAACTGCCTTTCTGGCAGAAAAGGACCTTGGGGTTCTAGTTGACAAGTGGCTGAATATGAGCCAGCAGTGTGCCCAGGTGGCCAAGAAAGCCAATGGCATCCTGGCTTGGATTAGAAATAGTGTGACCAGCAGAAAGAGAGAGGTGATTGTCCCCCTGTACTCAGCACTGGTGAGGCCACACTTGGAGTGTTGTGCCCAGTTTGGGGCACCTCAATTCAAGAGAGATGTCGAGGTGCTAGAGTGAGTACAGAGGACAGTAACGAAGCTGATGAAGGGCCTAGAGAATAAATCTTATGAAGAACACTTGAAGGAGTTGGGAATGTTTAGTTTGAGGAAGAGGAGGCTGAGAGGAGACCTCATCAGTCTCTACAACTACCTGAAAGGTCATTGTAGAGAGGTTGGTGCTGGTCTCTTCTCACAGGTAATTAGTGACAGAACAAGAGGGAATGGCTTCAAGCTGCAACAGGGTAGGTTTAAGTTGGACATTAGGAAAAATTTCTTCACAGAGAGAGTGGTCAGACACTGGAATATGCTGCCCAGGGAGGTGGTTGAGTCACCATCCCTGGATGTGTTTAAGAGTTGTTTGTATGTGGTGATGGTGGATGTGGTTTAGAGAAGAACTTTGTAGAGTAGGCATGATTATTGAACTTGGTGTTCCCAAGGGTCTTTCCCAACCTGAATAGTTCTATGATTCTGTGATTCTATGAACTTATGACATGAGGTGGGATTAAACTCTCTAACAAGAGATCATACTAATGTTGCATGACAGCTATGTTGCATTAAACATAACTCATGCAGAACACTGAAAGCTCATACACAAAGAGGTTACTGTGGGATTTCTTCCACTTTTCTCACATGTTCACTACCAACATGCTATGGAGTGAATTGCAGCAAGCATGCTAACTGGTGCAACAAATCCATCTGTGACACCCTACTTTTGCTCTGTCTGCTGTGATTGCTTGCTGGTTTTATATGCCCATTGGGTCCTTTTGATCCCTACACAACTGAGCTTACCCTTTCAAGCCTATATGCCTGCCTCCTCCTTTCACCTGATGCAAAGCTAGCGTGGACAGTTTCTAATGGTCTTTCTAGTCACATACCTCTCTCTTACTGTTTATTACTGAAGGGTAAAGACAAGTATGTGTGGTGTTATTCATTTTGTACTGGTAGTAAACCTTCAAGGACACTTCTGGAGTACTGGCTCTGACCATCCGCTACACCTAATCTTGATCCAAGCTTAACTATAAGGACTTTCTAGGTGGCCTGATTGTTTATCAGAGAGAGGGACTGCACTGTCACTGTGACAGCTGTCTGTGAAGGATGAGGGGGAGGGGAAAGTGAGCAATGGATTGTGAATATGAGATACAGAGATGGAACATGAGATAGAATAGACACATTTAATCAAGATTTACATGTTGAGAAAGTGTCACTATAAGCTATGACACAGCTACCTAAAAGGGCTAAGAAAGCACATCAACAGACAAATGGACTACTTACTCCAGGAGATTTCTTTTAATCACACTGTTATGGAAAAAAGTTGACAAATTCACTTTAACATTTCTGCATGCAATTTATTTTCTTCTGTGTTTTTTAGAGGGATGACAATATTTGGGGGGTTTTTTTTAGTTCTAGGATTTTGCTACACCTTTGATTTTAAAGGGGATTAGAATCCTATCTCGCTTAAAATTTTAATTCAAACTATTATTTAAATAAATTTAATGTTGCAGTAAAATTCTGAAATATATTTTCATATCATATATTGAAGTCAACTAAAGGCATATTTCAGAATGTCATAAAGAGAGAGAATTTCAATTTAAGGAAAAATAACAGTGAGATTTTCTATTATTCTTCTTACAATGTTGACACTCTTTTTCTGTCCAAGAAACCATTTAGAAAAAGCTCAAACAGTTATTTTATTAGACTCTACCTGTAATTAAGTAGAGATGTAGTGAGCTATACCAGCATAATTCATGGTAACAACTGTTCAGAAAGAAGGCTGATCCCTTGTTATTTCTGCTTCTTTTATTTTATTTGCTTAATAATTCTTGTCAAGTTATTTTTCATTATTTATAAATATTATAGAGCACAAAACATATTCTATTTATGGGATCCAGTTTTCATATGGAACATTAAACCAGAGGGGGGCGGAAATAGATCATGCACACTTCTACAACTAGAAACTGTTGCAAAATTGTAATTCCTATGTTTAATTCTTGTCTCTTGGATTTATTTTTATCTGAAGGATATATTCATGTCATTCCATTTTCTATACTTTTTAAATCAGTTGTTTTTTAAGATGTGTATTTTTAAATTATTTTAAGATGGGGATTTTTTTATTTATTTTTTTTTTAGAATGGCTTATCAGAGTGGTTTATCAATACCCTCCATTCAAAGGCTGGACAGGATGATCCTTCAGGTCTTTTCCAATCTGAACAATTCTATGATCAAAACAGGATGTGAAAGCCACTAGTTCCTGAAAGATAACAGTGGCCACCTTGCTGCATTCACTGGTCAGGCTACAGTAACTCTCAGGGTTCAGAGTTATGAGAAGTAAATCAAACAATTTAATATTACTGATACTATTACTTGATTCTTTAAACACACATACTGCAAGACTATGTTTTTAATTTGAAATGCAAAATTTGTATGGGTTTTCTTCTCTAAAAATTCAGTTAGGAAGAGATACCAAGTGTATGTGTAGATATGCAAACACCTTTCATGGACACACACTTCATGGTCACCTATAATGTAAGTTATAATTTTAAAAAAAAATGTTTATCTGATATGAATACCAAATTAAGTCACTAATTTTGCTCATCTGAACTCCTTATACTGTGTAAAATCTGGGAGAGGAGTGGAGAGTTTTTGCAAATATTTGTTAAAAAAGATGTGTAGATAAACCTTACTATGAGTTGCATTATGTCAGGATCTACCAGTGCTCACCACTATCAGGGAAGCTGCCCTCACTGTTTATCTAGTCCTTATGTCATCAGTCAGTATCTGAGGATGTTACAGAGGACATCGCCAAAAGCCTTGTTAAAGTAAAAATAACATAGTTTGCTCTTCCCTCCTTCACGAAACCAGTCATATCATAGAAGGCTCTGAAATTTGTCAGGAATTATTTCTATGCTGTCTATTCCTTGTCACCTTTTTTTGTCCTTCATATGTTTGAAGATGTTTACCAGGTTTATTTGCCCCATCAGACCTTCTCTTTGCTTTCAACATCCTTCATCAGATTCAAACCAAGGTAGGCTTTAGCTTTCCTAGACCCATTCCTGCATAGTTGGATATCATCCCTATATTTCTCCTGGATCACCATTTCCTGCTTCCACTTCTTGTATGCTTCCTTTCTGTGTTTGAGTTTTGTCAGGAGCAACTTGTTCATCCAAGCCAGACTCCTGTTGCCTTTGTTTGGCTTCTTGCACTCGGGGATGGACTTTTCTTAAATTTAGAGGAGATGATCTTGGAAAATAAATAGGCTGAAATTATGAGTATTAGGTGTCCAATAGTCCAGTCTGAAGACCATGCAAAAATTACCTTTGCATTATATTCTTTGCAGAGGGAGGAAAGAAAGAGGGGTTTTTTTACATCTACTGATACAGAGGTTAGCCAAACCCTTTTAATCTTACCTTTGACCTTGTAAGTTCTAAAAAAAAATAAAAATCCTCATTGTAATATATTTGTTGTGCATGTCATTCATTTGCAATGTATTGAATTAATTCAAATGAAACTTTGTATTTTTCAAACATTTTCTTTGAAAATCTTAGGTCAGTAACTTAGTTTGTTGTAAACAATTTTTTTGATGAAATTAAACAAAGATTAATCTAATGTGGATTTTTTTTTTTTTTTGGCATGTGACTTCCCAAAAGATATAGTTTCATTATTTTTTGACTAAAGGAATGAAAATTATGAATGAGAGGAACAATAAATGGTGAGTAACAAACACATAAAATTGTTCATGAATGCTGGTGATTTTGCAAGCAAAACTAAATATTCATACAGTGAAAAGTAATTTCCTAAATATTCATGCGGAAGAAAAACTTCTCTGCATAAGTATTTGCTAGAAATGAATATTAAGAAGAAGGAAAATTATATTCAGAAACAGCTGTGTAGAACTGAAAGAAATATTCACTTAACCCTATATTTCTAGTATCAATTTATCAGGAATCTTTCATCTTGCTTATTGCTTCATCAAAAGCACAAATCACAGAATTATAGAATGGTGTGGGATATAAAGCATCTTAAGGATCATCTAGTTCCAACCCTCCTGTCATGGGCAGGGACATCTTCCACAGACCAGATTGCTCAAAGACCCATCCAGTTTAGTCTTGAATACTTCCAGGGAGGGGCATCCATAACTTCCCTGGTCAACTTGTTCCAGTATCTCACCACCCTCATAGTAAAGATTTTCTTTCCTCCAATTTAAATTTACCCTCTCCCAGTTTGAAAAAATTATCTCTCACCTATAACTATGTGCCCTTATACAAAAAGTCACTCTCCAGCTTTCTTATAGGCTTCATTCAGGTACTAGATGGCTGGTATAGTCTTCCTGGGCTCTTCGCCTCTCACCCCACTGTCTAAGCCTGTCTTCATTGGAGAGGTGCTACAGCTCTTTGGTCATCTTTTTGGTCCTCCTCTGGACTTCCTTCAGCAGCTCCAAATCTTTCTTGTGTTGGGAACTCCAGAAATCTACATGGTACACCAGATAGGGTTTCAAGAGAATGGATCAGAGGAGGAGAATCACCTCCCTCAACCTTTTGATGCAGCCCAGGATACAGTTGGCTTTCTGGGCTGTGATCATTGGCAGATCATGTTGAGCTTTTCATCAACCAACACCCCCAAATCCTTCTCCCCAGAGCTGTTCTCAACCCATTCTCTACCCAGCCTGTATTTGTGCTTGGGATTGCCCTAACCCAGTTGCAGGACCTGGCATTATTGAACTTCATGAGGTTGCCATGGGCCCACCTCTCAAGCCTCTCAAGGTTCCTCTGGTTGCCTCCAGACTGTTGACCACACGACACAGCTTGGTGTCATCTGTGAACTTGTGCACTCAATTCTGCTATCCAAATCACCAATAGAGATGTTAAACAATTACAATCCCGATATCAACCCCTGAGGAATGCAATTTATCACTGATCCCCACTTGGACATAAAACTGTTCACAGCTCTTTGATTGCTACCATCCATCCAATTCCTTATCCACCAAGTAGACCATCCATCAAGTCCATGTTTCTCCAATTTGGAGACAAGTTTTTAAATGGGTACAATGCCTTTCTAGATGAACTGAAAGCTGACAAAGATGATGGTTCACCTAAATTAGAGCTGTCAACAAGACTGAATTGAACTACAACCATCAAAACCACATCAGTAAGGAAAAAGTGCATCATTGTCATAGATGACTCAATTCTGAAGGGACCAGAAGGCCCAACATGCAGATCAGACCCACTTCATGGGGAAGTCTGCTGCCTCCCTGGGGCCCAAGTTAAAGATGTTCATAGAAAGCTCCCTTTCCTAGTAAAATCCTCAGGTTATTATCCACTGTTAATCTGCCAGATGGGTAGAGTCAGTAATAACAAGAAGTCCAAAGGAAATGAAGAAAGACTTCTGGGCCTTAGCATGACTGGATTAAGGGACCAGGAGCACATGTGGTGTTTTCCACTGTCCCTCCAGTTGTGAGGATTGAAGAGGGAATATACAGGGGGAGCCAGCAGATCAACACCTATCTCCAGGATTGATGTTACCGGCAGGACTCTGGGTTCTTTGTCCACAAATTGCTTTATGTGACACCAGGCCTGCTGTCAACAGATGGGGTACACCTGTCTCAAAAGGGACAGCGGATCCTGGGGCAAGAGCTAACAGGGCTTTTCAAGAGGTCTTTAAACTACATTTGAGGAGGGAAGGGGTTGGAGATTCATGTGTCAAAAAAATGGATGGGAAACTGGTTGGTTGGTTACCAGCAAAGTGCCTGAGAACAGCCAGCTAGGAACTAGGGCTTCTCCTGCAATGAGATGGTGGGGCCATCAGCCCAAAGAAAGTGATCTACATGAACGCATGCAGCACCACAACAAACAAGAGAAACTGGAAACCATTGTGCTGCAGGAAAACTATAATATTGCCATCACAGAAACATGTTGGGATGAGTCACATGACTTGAGTGCTGTACTCAATGGCTACAAGCTCTTCCGAAGGGATAGGCAAAGAAGGAGAGGTGGTGGCGTCGTCCTGTATGTTAGGGAGTGCTACAAATGCCTGGAGTTAATGATGCTGACAATAGTATTGAATGTTTAAAGGTAACAATCAGAGGGAAAGTCAACAAAGCAGTGAGAAGTGTCTCGATTGCTGGCCCTTGCCCTCATCTGGGATTTCAACTTATTATTATGGAAACAGAATACAAAAGAAAGGGAACAATCCTGGAGGTTCTTAAAGTGTATAGAGGATAACTTCTTGACACAGCTGGTAGTGGAGCCAAGTAGGGAAGGAGCCTTGTTGGACCTGTTGTCAACAGAGATGGGCTTGTGATGGATTTGGTGGTCAGAGGCCATTTTGGGCATAGCAGAAGAGGATTTTTCTTTTACTTGTCTTCCCCTTTTCTGCATCCTTTTTTAACACTCTATTCGGTCTCTACATTTTATTTAACTACCACAGACTGATATAATATAATTGTGTTTCAATTACATTTCAGTATTACTCCATTCCCTACATGTAAAATTGTAATTTTTTTCATATTTTTACTTGCAACAGATTTTATTAAAGTTGTAATAGACTTTTATGCTATGAAAGAACATTTGCATTTCACAGTTTGAGTATCTCTGAGAATTTTCTGCACCTTACCAAATTACTTTTTCGAGGTCATAGATGGATAATCCTAAATTTTCAAATAACTTTTTTTAAAGAATGTGACTGTAAAAATCCATCTAAGAAAACCAAATGTTTTACAATACAAGACAATTTCCTATGATTCTTTCGGTGTATATTTTGAATTAGTTATAAGAACTGAGGACCATGTCAGGTTACTTTCAAGAAGAGGCAGATCAAACCTTCCAAAAAACACACTGACACTGATAAGAATTAAAATTATTAAATATTTTATTTACTACTTCACTTCTGAAAATAACAAAAAGCCTTATTAATCTACTTCAAATTCACATTTCATCATGCTTTTGAACAGTGTACGCTCAGCCAGGGACTGCTCTTTAAAAAGTGTGTATTTTATGCCACAAAAGTGTTAAGGGGTATACTTCCAATATAAATTAATTTCTGATATTAATTTGTCAAGATGCTCAAAAGGCTGCAGAGAAAAACTCATACACTCCTGTTCGTTTTCAGAATGTGTTACTTCAGAACAAACAACCTTCATAGCAATGTCATTTTCCTGATTAAGTATTCTTTCTATTTAATTATATTGTACAGTGTCTTCACTTAATTTTATTTCATGTTTATATTCTTTGTTGTTACATAAGAGAAACCCATTAAATCTGTTTAAATAATCTGTAAAATACAGAAGAATGTTGATTTTCTGTTGATTCACCCAGGAGAGTTTAGGCCACAAAAAATTATTTTTTGATCAAAAACTGTCAAAAAAAAATTATTCAATTCAAAGAGATATGAAAAATGAAACACCAAGGGAAAGATTACACTACTGTCTCTAATTCATTGGCATTCTATCTCCCACACTAACTTTTGTTAAACATGCAATTCAAAAAAAAAGATAGAATCATGCTGTTGTTGCCATCATCCAGACAAAGCAATTGCAAAATAGCGAAGTCTGAAGAAGTCTTGTATTTTCAGACTTATCAGGTATTTCAACAAAATCAGAACTCAGTATTCACTTTTCATACCTTTTGAAATCATATTGTCTCTCAATTTTGAATTATTTTTTTCAAGTCAATACCTGTTTAAATACAAAAATCACCATTTATTGCATTTAAAATATTTTATTTCAGTGTTCATCTATATGTTCTTGTGAGGTACCCAAAACTACAGTTTCAAGTATAGTTTCTATTTTAATAGGCACTTGCTATTGACAAAAAAAAAAGTTTGCTTTCTCATTTCTGGTCTTGTTTTTGCTATATTAAATCCAGTTTGGTAGATACAGGTCTGTCTCTTTCTTTTTTGATCCAAATAAAGTTGAAATCTACAGATAAATTGAGATTCTTGATTTAAATGTAGATTTAGATCCAGGGTTTGTTTTGTGGCATAAATTAATCACAAAGATGGTTTTATTTTCCAAGACTTCTAATATTCTAGCTGTCTTCTGAAAAGTATGTAATTTATGGAGTTTTTTCAGAAAACTTACATCAAAGACCTAACTTCTGTCACAGCGAGTAACAGCTCAGAGCAATCTTCCTTCATTTTCTTATGTGATAATCCTAATGCAGCATATCTGAATAAATGTCATTTTAGTTCATTTTAATCCCTGAATGCTCCTCTGGGATAAAACTATCTCAACAGCTTCTCTCTTCTACCATTGTGCATTTGACATGAACCTATTACTTACACCATCTCACTTTCTTATGCACATCTGCTCATTTCTCATAATTCAATCCATTTATCTAATTTAGCAAGATAGTGCTGATTATAAAGCCCATCTTTCAAAACAGCTGTGATTCTGCTTAGTCTGCGATTGAAAATACAAATCCAAATGTTGCAGAATGAGGTTTGAGATTTTGCTTAAGACCTACCATTTTTCTTTTCTTTGTCGTTGATGGTTTTGCTTTGGCTAGTATCCTTTTTGTTTCAGATTGGGAAGTTGTTGTTTTTTTCCTAATATTTAATTGATTAATAAAATAAACTGAAATGTCACATCTGTGGATAAATTTTTTTTTTAGTATTATTTTTTCTAATAAAATGTAGCTCAGAGTGATTCAAAGTGCATAAAATTGGTTTTCTTTTGTATTACATACATTCAATGACACTGCTGGTGAAAGATCTTACTATGTGGTTAAAACATTGTCAGATACTCACTGGGAAAAAAAACCCTGTTTTTCACAGAGAGTGTATTTTTATTTATTCAAAAGCACTAAAATCAGAAGGAAACTTGCAGCAAATAATTTTGTCTCTTCCTAAGCCCACAGGTCTGTAAAGTTCTCCTTCAGTAACTCCACAACAGTTTTGTCAGCTGATACCTCATGTTGAAGTGATTTTTGTCTATTTTTTAATAAACACACAGGGTTCAAAGTCTAACCACACGGTCAGTGACACATATTTAAACACAAGTGCAAGAAAGAGAAAACACTTATTACAGTAAGTTGTGTCTTCAGCTACACTGAGTCTTACTCATTTCCTGAGTCAGGTGTGTTATATTTTTGTTTAATAGTTTAATACTCTTCCATGGGTTCTACATCCATGAATTTTTCTATTTCTGTGTTTCAAGCTCAGCCGTAAATTTTTGCTGTGCTGTAGCTGCAAGTTCCACAGTGATCAAACAGGGCTGAAAAGAGTAAAACACACAACCAGAAGCAAATATACAGGGTTCAAAAGGAATAATTAGGTTAATAATTGGGCAATTAATAGGTAAGTCTTATTTTACTGGCTGGTAGTGTCAAAAAAAATAACAATGCAATGCAACAGTTTACTGATATTCTGTCATTCTGATATTCAGTTATCCTGATATTGTAAGGAGTCAATTAGTATTACCTAATAAAAACTTTTAAAATAAAAAATGAAAGATAGAAGATGAATACTGTCATAAATAAGACCAGCACTCAAGTGTCAAGAGATATCAAATCTAAATGCTAGTGCTAAAACAGCAATTGAATTTTATTTTAAGAAACATATATAACCTCTAAATCTCAAAACCCCAGGCATTGAAACAGTCTCAATACTGCAAGTAAAGTAAAATACTGGACCATTCACCTTATTTTAGTCCATATGGACTCTTAATTGTATTTTTGGAGGTATTCCCTCCAAAACCCATTTCTCTTCGCAATTTCTGGTATCTCTATCTGAAATTTATTTACCAGAACTTGCTCTACTTCTCCCAGGCTTGAAATTCCATTAAAATGATTAATGATGAATACAGAACCTTTCCTCAGAGTTCCTTTCAGTCTGTTCTATCAGATGCAAAGAAAACCAGACACAAACCACTGCAAAAGAAGGAAATGTAGGCATATTTTATTTTTTTTAAAATTATACACACATATATTTGAATATATTTGTATTAACTGTTACTCTGACTTACCACTAGAAGCAGCCTATGAGGTATAAATAAAATATGTCATTATTTCTGTGTACCATTTCTCCACTAAGAACAAGTTTGTCCAAGCTCAGAGCTTAAGACAAGATCCTTTTTCATAGTCCCACATGAGAACAAGGGCCTGCAATCCTGAGGATACTTTCAACTGCTTGTTAAAGGCCTCATTAACCTCCTCAACCTGATCTGGTGGCCTATAGTATAACACCCACAACAGTATCACTCACATTAGCCTACCCTGTAACTCTCATCCATAAGCTCTTGAGACATTCTTCCTTCTCTTCTAGGCAGAGCTCAATACATTCCAGGAGCTCTTTCACATAAAGAACCACTCAACCACCCCACTTTGATGACCTGTCTTTCATAAAGAGTATGTAGCCATCCACGACAGCACTCCAATCATCTGAGCTATTCCACCATGTATCAGTAATTGCAATGAGATCATGGCTCTGTGACTGCACACAGATCTCTAGTTCATCACATTTGTTCTCCACAGTGTGTACGTAGGTATAGATGGAATTCAGCTGGGTTAATGGTCCTGCCACCTTTTTGAAGTGAGAAGCCCAAGTTTCCACCTGACAGTTTGCAGATGCTTCCATAGCTGCTAGCCTATTGTCCCTCATCTACCCTGAGGCAGTTGATAGTAGGACCTTTCTACTACACTTTCCCACTGGTACTGGCTTGCTGCTCCCAGGCTCCTCTCTAGTAAGCCTGGTTTTATCCCTATCCCCCTTTGAATCTAATTTAAAGACCTTTCTATGAGTGCTTCTTGCCTCTGACCCAGGATCCTTTCAATCCTTTGGGGCAGATGTACCCCCTCTTTTGCCAGCAGCCCTGGCATCTTGTAGCCAGCAGCCTGTAGGCATAGAACCCAAAGTCCTGCTGATTACGAGTCACGTAGCCAGGTGGCGATCTGTTGTCTCTTCCTGGTTATCCCCTCATCCATCCTTGCAACAGGTAGAATAGAGGCAAACATTACTTGTGCTCCTGACCCCCTAACGAGCTGTCCCAAGGCCCTGAAGTCTCTCTTCATTGCCCTTGGACTTCTTGTAGCAATCTCGTCACTGCATACCTGAAAAATCACTAATGGGTAGTAGTTTGAGGGTTGAACTAGGGAAGGGATTTTCTTCTGCACATCCTTGACCTTGGCCCCAAGGAGGCAGCAAACCTCCCTATGTAGCAGGTCTGGTCTGCATATTGGGCCTTCTGCTCCCTTCAGAATCCAATCCCCTAGGACAAGGACATGTCTTTATTTGTTTACTGAAGATGTTTTGATCAGTGGGGTGGTCCAACTAGACCTCAATGACACCTCCAAGTTGGAAGAATTTTTATTCTCAGCATTGTTCTGTTCCACTTGCAAAACACTGTACCTGTTACTTAGTGGTACAGTTGTTAGTCAAACGCATTTGTGGCACCTCTTGCACTAGGCAGGAACATATTGCCATTGCCCCCTGTCTTCTAAGGTATCACATTGAGTCAGGCATAGAGAGAAAGAGGACAAGGAGTTTGCTGTAGCAGGGTCTCTCTCTGCCTGCTGGGTTTCTATTGTGGGAGGCAGGGTGCAACTCCAAGCATCTGTTTCCCTCTCACATTTGCTAATGGCCCTCACCCTGCCTACCTTCTCCAAGACCTCTATTACTAGGTTGAGGAGCTCCTCCACCTGGGCACACCTCCCACAGGCATGTTCACCTCTACCATCCAACAAAGGTGCGAATTGGGCACACCCTGCAGCCTGACACCTAAGTGGTGGTGTTTTCCCAGGACAGCTCAGTCTGGGAAGTGGTGTCAGCCCTGGAGTGTGGAGAGCTGGGAGATGGCATTGTCTTCTGCTGGGTGGATGCCATTGTTACCTGGCCCATAGTTAGCAGGATTTCAGTGCCCTCCACACTCACCCTGCCTGTGCGTACTCTGCTGCATCACAATTTGTTTGTCCACCTTGATCGTCGCACTCTGGGTCTCTTATGCTCCCTCAAGCAGCTTTTTATGAGAGTGTGAGAGACTGTGGGTGGTGTTGGCTCCACCTGCAGCAACCTAGCAGCCCACCCAATAGCTACTGGCACTAGGCACTAGAGCTAGCTGCTCCCCAGGCTTCAAAAAGCCCCCAAAAGAGCCCCATGCTGGCTTTTTTTTGCCACAAGTCCCTCCCTCAATAAGGGCTTACCTGCACTGGAGCTGGTCTCCTCGGCATGCTCTAGTGGGCATAGTAGGTTTTTTGTGGGTTATGTATTGTTGTTGGTTTTTTGGGGTGTTTTTTTTTTTTTGTTTTTTTTTTTTTCTGTGTTGTTTTTTCTTTCCTCTGGGTGAACAGTTGGACACAGTGACCTTCAAGATCTTTTTCTTTTCCAACCATGGCAATTTTGTGTCTGATTCTGTATATAAAGAGCAAGTAAATATATGAAGTAATTTAAATGACTACATTTTATTTCCCTATTCTATCAGATTTTTAGAAATGAAGGATCTACTAAGAATTTACAGATATAATGATACTTCTACAATTTAAACAAATAATAATAAATAAAACATTTCTAATACCTCAGCAAACTGGAATACCAACATTTCTCATTCTTATTTGCAACACTAGTGTAAGTATAAAGCTTGTCATGTATGTTGCAGGTGTGTACTGTTGGACAAAAAATAATCCTCTTGAATTCCAGAACTACAGGACACTCATAGCAAACACTATAAATACTTTTGGCTTCATTGCAACATTATTTAATAGAGATGTTCGATATAGCAGCATTTTCAGTAAAATGGCAGGGAAAAGGAAGCAATTTCTTATCCTAGTAGTATCCAACTCATCTTAAGATCAAAACTGAAGTATTTATGTACACTGGAAAACTGCCACAAGCTATAAAGTTGTATTCTTAGCTAATATACTTCTGATTACAGTGTGAAAAAAACTTCCAAGAAATTTTAGCACACAGCATGGAATTCAAATTTCCAGCCATTTTACAAAAAATCCTCACATTAATCCAAAACTTGAAGTCAAACCATAACATAGCCTAGAATATGCAGTCATATGTTCACCTATCATCAGCTGAGAATTTAGACGAGTACTCATTTTTCAGTCCTCCCAGGTGTGGTTAGATATCCATGTATTAACTGAGCTGATCATGAAAGGTGATTAATTGATGTTTAATCAATGCTTGCAGGATACAGAGTTAAAAAACATATTTATACAGACTTCACAGGTCTGGTCTTTTATGCAGATATAGACTACATACAAATTTCTGCAACAATTTTATTGAACAGATAGATGTTTTTCCTGACATCTGAGACAAATGGCAAACTGTAAGAAATTGCATAAACTAAAGACTAGACTACGCAATAGTGAAAAGTCCCAATAAAAGTGCAGGAAAATGGGACACAGCAACATAGTTGGACTGAGGATCAGCCTCCACCAAGGTGCAATAGAGCTTTTCTTCCCCACTTGACTGCCATTACCTGCATCACCATGCAATTCATTATATTAGCCCAAGTAGTCAACTAGGAATATTAACCTAGAAATAATTGCTGTGTAAGCATTACTTTCCTATATTAATAGAATCATAGATTCATCAAAGTTGGAAAAGACCTTCAAGATCATCAAGTCCAAACATCTGCCCTACCACACCTCACTGCTAAACCACCTCATGAAACACCACATCCACCCGCTTTTTCAACACGTCTGGTGACGGTGCCTCCTCCACCTCCCAGGGCAGCCTGTTCCAATGCCTCACCACTGTTTCTGTGAATAATTTTTTCCAGATATCCAATCTGAACCTCCCCTGGCACAATTTGACCCCATTTCCTCTTGTTAGTCACTAGGCAGAAGAGACCAACACCCCCCTCATTATAACCTCCTTTCATATAGTTGTAGAGATCTCAGTGAGGTCTCTCTTCAGCCTCCTCTTCTCCAAGTTGAACAGCCCCAGCTCCCTCAGCCTCTCCACATAAGACCTGTTCTCTAGACTCCTAATCAGCCTAGTTGCCCTTCTCTGCACTCTCTCCAGCAGATCTTCAAGGTCCCTTCCAACCTAATGCATTCTATGATTCTACGATTCTATGATTCTATAATACAGGAATGTTATGGAAGCTCTTCCTATGGCAAGAAATAAGAGCACTTTGAAGGGATTGCATGTCAACCTGTTATTTAACCTCTGATTTTGTGTTGACATAATACAGTCAAACTTAAGTAAATTTTAAAACATAGCAGAATTACTACATGCCTTAAAATGTGTAGAAGTCTTTGACAGATGCTCTGTGTAGCCTGAAACACAAAACGGGCAAGACATAAACTCCTAGACACTATATCAACAGCTTGGTACAAAAACAGTTTTATGAACTAAACACTGAACACAAGCATGTCACAGTTGTTTCAAATAAATTATCTCTGAGAAGATTAACAAATGCTGGATTAGAAATTCTAAACATAAACTAGACGGGCAAATATTCTTGATGAGGCAGGTTGTATTAACTCCTCATATTTGCAATAGCTGCTCGTGTTTTCTAAGATAAATGTGAGGTGCCTCCAGTGTAATGGAACTTTTCTCAGTAACTCACACTTCTACAACTTAAATCTTCTCTCCCCACGTTCTGTCAAATTGTAAGTATTGAGGCCTAAAAATTCATTCTTTAATGACTAATGCTGTCAGCCATTGATTGCAAATATCTGCTGAGTGGATGGAAAACTTTGATATTATTTCATTATAACCAATCAACAAAAGAGCAGAATTTGGTTTTAACTGTCCTGAAGCTTCCTAAGTATCTGTTGGAAAATAAAACATAGACCAAAGTTATGCATTGATTGTGCAGCGAGTGTATGACAAGGCACCTCCTTATATTCTCTTTTACTGACCCTTTAATCTGTATACCTAAGGTTTCTCTCCCTTAGAAACCAAAACATCATGAAATATGGCACACACACACAGAGTCAGGATGCAACTACAGTTTTCAGAATGTGCTCTACCATCAGTAATACTCCCAGACTTCGTAGGTGTGAGAGACAGAGAAACACTAGCTGCTCCAGGAAGATACATTCCACAGTGTTTAGTCAGCTTAGCATTGATCATCTAATTCCCCTTAAACCTAGATGTCTTAAATAGCCTAAATATTACTTGTCACAGCCAGACACCTCCCCATTAGGTTTTTGGAAGCTGAGGAAAGGTCTGCAGCCAAAAACTACCTTAAAAATACCTGTTTACCAGGCTGAACTCAAAATTCAAGGATGGTGCAAACTATTAACCAATATGCTTCAACGTTCTTAAGAAAAGAAATACATTGGATCAGATAAAGGGTCTATCCCATCCCATATGTTTCCCCAGTCTCTTGTACAGTCCTTGCCTATTCAGCCTTTGTTCATACAAAAGACATTCTTTACTTTTCATGATCTATCTTTGTCAGCTTCCTCTGAACATTTCCAGTTCAATTATTCTTTTCTAGAGGCGAAGGAATCAGGATAAGGGGAATTACCATACTTTTGTATTCTAGGTATGGGAAAACTAGAAATTCTACAGTTTAGTGGCAATGTATTTTCCTTTATAAAGCATTGGTAAGTCATAATATTTTGCTTTATTTTTTCACTGCTTCTGTGCACTGAGTTGACATTTTCGTAGGATTGTATTCTTTAACATAAAGATCTTTCTTCTGAATAGTAACAGTCAGCTTGGAGCTTTACATACTATTCATACATAAAATTTGGATTGCTCTTCCCATGTGTATCACATTCACACACATCGAATTTCATCTGCCATTTACTGCTCAGCTGCTCTGTATTATAAGGCATCTTGACAATTTTTCATCAGCAGCATTTGTCCTTAGACAATAACTTAATATCATCACCAAATTTTGTCACTTTATTGCTCACCTTTTTCCCTGACTATTTATGAATGTCTTTCACAACAAACCCCTTTGGAACTCTGATAGAGATATTCATCAGTTATGAGACGTGCTTTTTATTCCCACTCCATCTTTCTGATGCGTAAAAAATATTAAATGAATGAAGTGAAAAAAGCGGAAGAATAGCAGAATAATAGAAACATATTTGGAAATATATAATTAAGGAAACCTAAAGAACAGGACTTACATTTCCAAGGGAAGTATTATTTTTTGTTTCTATGGGTGTGATGGAAGATACTGAAAAGATACTGATTTATTTAAAGTAATGAGCTCCTGGTGCTAGAAAGACTTCTGAAATGCATGTCGACATACAAACTTGATGTTGATTCTGTAGTACCAGAAACATAAAAAATCGTTAGTATAGACAGTACTTAATGAGTCTGATCTATTTGAGATGAGTGTTTTAAAAGTATGTGGGCTTTTTAATAAGAAATTTGATGCCTCTATTATATAACTGTATATAGAAGATTTGAAACTCTTGTTATATCTGTGTAATCGTAATGTCTCATAAACAAATGAGGCTTCTGTAAACTGTGATGCTTAATACTGATTACATTAAATTATCTGTTTAGTTGAATGCATGTGCTTCATTGAGTAAAACAACAATTGGGTCATTTTTTTTCTAATTGTATTAGTTTCTGCCTTTGCTTCACTGCCCATTCTTGGGTTAACTATAGCTGATAGTAAATACTAATTTTGTTGTTCATGAAGCTGCAATAATAGCTGATGATATGACTTCTACATTGTCTTCACATTGATTGTGTGAAGTAAAATGGGCCTCATTCTTTCCTTTCAAGCTCAAAATTAAGAAACTATTCCATTTAAAAATTGGCATTGTTATCCTGCAATGCTTTTGGATAGAAGAATGGTAAGGAAATGTTACCAAGGTTGCAGAACACTTTTCACTCATTTTGAAGAGCTCAGAAGACTTACTCTTAGAGACCAGTGGAAGACATTTTCTTATACTGTGGAATATCCCAATATTTTTTTCCTTCAGTTTCAACTGGGATAAAATCAAGAGCTCCTAAAAAATTCTTCTAAAAACTGTGGTGGGAGAGGGGAGCAGTATACATTATATAACTCATTTCGTTCTTTCTGTTAGAGTCCTGATGAAACAAAGTGAAAGACAAACCTTTTGTCTTCATATCAAGGAAAAACCTGCATTTTTGCTCACATCTTGAGTACTTTACACAGAATAACTAAATACTTTAACCACTGGATATTTGACTAGCCTACAGAAGAAAGGAGTCCCACTCAGAAAATTTAACTAGTGAGATTTGATATATTTAATCATGTACATATTAATTAAAACAAAAATTTTTACTCCATTATCCATAGACATGAATAGCTACATCGAGATATAATGCCCAAGTTCTCTCGTCCTATGCTTATGTAATTCACATACAAAGAGGCAGGGGTTTTTTTATACCCCAGAAAAGATTCCCCCTGTTGCCATCTTTGAAGCCACTAGTTGACCTTTCCTTCACCAGAAATTCTCTTTAAAGTTCTGTTTGTAAAAGTTGTATATATGATACACCAAAAAAAAAAAAAAAATTCCATAATCGATCATATTTAGCAAAAACATCTTATGTGAGATCATTTCAGACCAACTCTCCTTTCTTTTTACCTGTGCCAGGTAATAACGTTGTCATTTGGAACAGTTTCAAGTGTCTTTGTGGGAAAAAAAAAAGAAGATAATATTCCATGAGAAAGCCTCTGACACCATACCTTCTCCACAAAAGCCAGCTAAAGTAATATGTTCACACCATTGGGTAATTTCTGTTTCTGAATCAAAACACAGATGAGCCACTCTATAGTCAGACTACAAGTGTAGACAGAAATAATTTTTTAAGACAAGTTGTTTGTTCTTGTTGTTTGTGTTCATTAATACATTATTTATTTGTTTGTATTTCACTTTTTTATTGTGGAAAATTTAATGTTTTTTAATATATATGTTAATATATATATTACTCTGTTTGTAAATCACAATCTGTAATATTCTTTCTACTCCTGATTATGTTACCTCTCACATTGGTGATAGAATTGATATACATTCATTATACTGAGATTTTTCTGGCACAAGATGTTCTAAATAAATAAGCAAAGTCAATAACTCATGCCACTACTGCAAATGTACTATGCAAAGTGAGCTAGGTCTCTAACTCAATCTACAATATAGAACAAATGAAAAAAATATTAAAATTCTGCCCAAGGCAATGTCTATTACTTGTTCAACATATGACAATGAAATTCTGTTTAAAATTCGAGGTTTTTAGTGAAATACATTAACAATTCAGCTGTAAGTTCTTCTCTGCAATATTTCTGCTCTTCTCCTTTTCTTTTGTAACACAGCTCAGAACCTGAGACAGGGGTACACATGGGTTTCATTTAGTGACAAGCCAGGTCTTGGGGAAACATCATCTTTTTCTTATTTAATTATTTATTTGCTTATTGAAATTCAGAATACTGAGCATGAAAACCAGCAGGTATTTTTCACCCTATGCAAAACCAGAAGAAAATAATAAAATCAACAGTGGGCCAATATGTTCCTTCTTTTTCTGCCTGTATACATGTTGCACATGTAAGCTATGTATGGGATATATATCTCTCTATCATACCTTCATGCCACAACAGCAGAAAGGAAAAAAATCCTTTCTTTCTCAAGTTGGTGAAGGGTAGCGTAAGAAAAGGGTAGAGTATTTTTTTTCAGAAAAAAGGATGTTAGAAAACGATTTTCTAAAAGTAATAGAAAATTACAGTATTTTAAAATAACTTTAAAGTGTATTTTTGCTAATTTTGTCTGTTGTACACTACGTATATTTGTGCTTGCACATCAGTTCTTATAATCCTGGGTTTTTAAAAACAGGGTTTTTTTAAAAAAATGCAAAAAGTGTTGATTTTATTATTACTGTACAATTTTTCCTGTTGTAGGCACCTTAGCTTTGCACACTCTTATGTCTGTTGCCCTTACAGTATGAGAAGTGATTCCAACAATTTGCAGGCATGCAATAAAATTACCTGCATAGTATACCTAAGAATTGGTTTGTCATATGGTATATCACTATACATACATACAGCTATATAATTTTTTCTTATCTACTTTCTGAGCACTCTCTGAGAATGTCAGAATGTTTTAATGGAAGAGAAATTATCCCAGGTAAAATTTCTGTTGAGTTATTCTTATAAAGTAATAAACAAAACATATCTGTGTTTCATTAATTGAAAAAAATAAAATACAAATATTATTAGTTTGCTTTTAGTATGCAAGTGAACAGCTGCTAGAAGCAACAAAACAGACTTACTCTCCAACCGATGTACTACCAAATCACATGTAAAGTAATACTTAATCCTTAATCAATGAGCCATAAAATTGCTAGGCTGCCTCCAAACAATCTTAGCCTGCAGTTGTCTTGCTACTTTTCCTTTTCACCTTCTCCCTTTGCAGTCAGGTGCATCTCTGATTCACTGATCAGCCCCTCAGAATTCTTCATTAATTTCTGCATTCCCCTACTCATCATGCACATAATTTTTGTTCTTTTAGACTTCACTTTCATCATAACTAGTACACAAATAAAGAAATTTCTCCAGAAATATTTCTTCAAAACACATGGAATTCTACTTTTCATCACACATATCCAGGCTTCTGTGCTCAAAAACCCCTTCTGCTCCCCATCTGTAGTCTTCTCCAACTCAAACCAATGTGCATTTGTCTACAGAGAGAGAGAGCATAAAAAAATACTGCTCCTAAGCATTTGCTAGAAATGTTATAAGCTTATTTTTCTTAACACAGAGGAACATTTGCCCTTTACTCTTAAAGCAGTGTCTCCTTGTCATTTGCTTTCTATAAGCCTCAACTACTTGAGGAAATTAACTACAAAAATACATACAAAGAGAGTTATGACAATTCCTGTCACCACTTACTGTGAGATCAAGAAACAGATAAGAAAGAGGAGTAAAAAATATCTTTTATAATGAAGCGGTTGAAAAGGTGACTTTGATTCCACACAAAGTCATGCCACCATGTTTTTCTGATGTACATTAAAAGTGTGTGTGGCTGGAAAGATTCTCTTAGTTATTCTTTAGAATAGATAAATGTGTCCATGTCAGGCAAAAACTCAGCTGTAGCATAAAAGTTAAGTCTACTTCAGTGGTTAAGCATTCATGCTTTTGACAAAATCTATTCTGCCATGGATTTTTATTTTACTCGCACAATGCAAGTTCTCAGGATTTAGGTCTCTATTACTAGAGTCAAACTTGGAAATGTAAGTCATGTGGGGCTTTTTTCAGTTCTGTAGTTCGAAGAGCAAAGGGAAGGAGTAATTTGTACTGAATCAGACAATTATCAGAACTGTATGTAAAGGAAAACAAACAAACACCCAAACCAAACCAAAAAGCCCAACACAAGGAAGAGTTGATTGATTAAACCCAAAACAATGATGCATGTTATTTTGGATTATTTACCTTTTCCTTTACTCTTAATGCCTGTCACATTTATGTTGTTTAAAGAGAGTTCCTTTCCAAAGGGAAAGGTGAGATGTTTAATTTCCAGATGCCTAAGTAAAAATTTTATCACAAACTAAATAGCATATGTTTCTGTGAAAACAATAGAACAGAATAATTCAGACCAGGGGAAGTCTATGTTTCAAAATATACCATCTTCCACCTTAAATAGGATTAAATACCTAGCTAAAACAATGTATTGGATTTGATCTAATTTTGAGATTTTAAAATGGTTTCAAACATTCTGAAACTCAGTTCCAGATATTTTACTATTTTGGGGAGAAAAAAGGAACTCGAATAATGACAAAAAAAAACACCAACAGTAACAACAAAACAACTCTCCTCCAACTATTTGTCTAAGTTTTCAATGCACATCTGAAGAAAGGCTAATTATCCAGAATACTCAGATTGGCTCTCTAGACAGAGGCACATGGCACACTTACAGTTTTTTTGGCTACCATTAATTCCAGTAATAGGAAGTGAGCTCTGTAAAGAGGCTGCCAAATTTGCTGTATTTATAATGCTATTGTTCGGCTTCTGAGCTCTGCTGGACTTAAAAGCAGATGAAGCTAAGGTACATTCAGAAGTCAAGGTTGCAGATTTTTTCATCATACACAGACATACACCAAAAAAGACTAATTTTTTTTTTTTTTAATTAATTTTTTAATAACAGAATTTATGTTCCCTGAAATGGAGTTCCATGTCTCTTTCTCTTTACAAAAAAAAACCACCCTAGCTATCTACAAAGTAGTCCAGAGTAGGAAATTCCTGCCTGTTTCCACAAGAGATTATATTTCCAGTTTAGCATGCTGCCCCTTCTCTTCCACCTCTATTCTAAGTAACTCTAGAGATCTTTCCCATATTGATGCAGTATTGGTCCATCATCAGGTTAAATTCTTCCTACACAATTTTTCTTGAGATATGTAGGATATTTATTGAAATCTCTAGATCTTCTACATTAAGCAGATATTTAAGAATATCTGTGCTAAACATCAGCTCTCAGACTGTTGTATGACTTTTTTTTTTTTTTTATCAAGGAATTTTTTTTAATAGAGAATAACAGGTTGTTGTATACTGTATATTGAATCCTATGAAGTGTTTGAGTTTCATTATTCCTTCTCTAGGTTTCACCACGCAAAGAAATAACTTCATTTCATGCCCAGAATACATAAAAAGGTGTTTGTGCTGTAACAATACTTTAACTTCTTCTATAAAGAATTCTCTGCTTTCTGCAGGTGTTGCCCTTGAACTTCCCATTTCCTTCATACAACCAATCTCTGAAAAACAGACCCTTCCTTGCCTTACTCTCCTTTACCTAGTACTTCAGAATAAATTAACAAGACCAATAGCTTTCTGCAGCAGTTTCTCTAAGACATTTGGAGATAGAAGCCTTTGGTTTAGTTGTTTTGCACAGTGAAATCTATCCTCAGCTTTCCAAATTAATAAGCAGAATTCTTGTGCATATATATTATTATTATATTATCTAATTATCTAATTATATTATCTAATTAGGATGATCTAATTGTCCAAAGTGACCCCAGTACCTCTCCTAGTTTTATCTAGAAAAATTCTTTACAGTAATTTATCTTAATAATGTGAATTTATCATAATTATCTATGGGCATGACCTCGCAATACATTGGATGAGAATGGGTTGACAGATTACTGACAATTAAGATTTTACTATCAATTCACATTACCCAGGCAAAGACCTCAGTTTGAGGCTTACACCTTATAATAAGCTGTTTGTCACATAAAAATAGATTAATAGAACAATATTAATCATCATCCTGTGCTTTATATTTGCTGATTTATTTAATCATAATGCACAATCCTAAAATAGAACCTCATTGAACTTCCCATTAGGTTTTTTATTATTAGGTAAAGTATTGAAATATTCGGTAACAACTTCAACACCTTGTTCAATTTCTGAAAAATAGGACAGGCAGCATAGCAGCAATGTGTTACTCATAATTCTATTAAAATGAACCTTTATGCATGTTCAACATGATTCAAGCAGCAGTTCAGGTCAGCTTTCATGGATTAAACCTGAAGAAGCTGTAGTCACAAGTGTCTGCTGTTGCAGACACTGGACTGTAGGCACATAAACGTTTTAGATGAGAACATTCGCAATTCCCATTTGCAATGGCATTTTATGCAGCATTTTATTTTATAACACTAGTAAGTAAAACCAGGAGGTGTTCATGGCAGCATAGTTAACATTTCTCCGAATTCTGGTTCAGATTACATTAGTTGCAACAGCAGGTACTCAACCTAGACATGTTATTAATATGTTACTCAAGGAAAGCTCTAAATTATTAATGTTTATTCAGAGCTGTTATTAGTGAGGTGTTCAGAAGACCAGCCACTGTGGTTCACCAAGGAAGCAACATCTCTACTAGGCAGGAGGTTTTTTTTCTCATAGTCACCTGGTGCCAATACTTTAAGACTGTTCTGACACTGCCAGACAAAATAATTTAATGGGTTTACTCTGTTCTTCTAAGAAGCCTGTAAACTATCTCAATACGCTGGAGGAATGAAGTCAGAAAAATCTCAGGATTAAAATATTTCTAAGTGGATTAACAAATTCATACACAGCTATTAAAACCACAAATTCTCCTGAGGGAAATCAGCAG
>NW_009952884.1:2169934-2186627 GCF_000747805.2 Chaetura pelagica | reverse complement strand
GGAAAAAGGAAGCACAGGACACAAGAACTCATGGGATCATGCACAAAATGGTAAGTTTCAGTTTCACTCATAATATCTCATGTATGATAGAGACACATAAATATTAGTACTTTTAAACCCTCCTTTCTCTTTTATTGTTTTTCCCTACTGTTAAATAGATATATTGGAAAGACAGCTGTCAGTCACTGACTCTAGTCACAGTTATCTCAAGGGATGAGGCACAGATTCCTAAAATACTCACTCCCATGAGAAAGTAAACAATTGGTTCAGGTGGGGAGGCAATCATGGATTGCAGTGTGAAGGAATGAACTCCAAGATTTCACTCCAATGAAAGGAAAAATATAGAAAATCATAAAAGCAACAATAAATACGCTGGAATTAAAACTAAAAAATAAAATTGGATTTCATTAGTGTTCTGATAAACACCATCTGCTAAGTGCTTTTTCTTCCTTACATTTATCACATATTGCTTGGAAAGATAGGCAAGAAAAAGGTAAAATGTATTTATACCTTTAATTATTGACATGACTATTAAAATAGTGATATATAAAAAGCTTCCCAGTAAATACAGTCTGTTTCCCCTATATTACACTTTATTTATGAGCATCTCAGGTGCATTTAATTTTGTGCATGGATCTCAAAAGATTAGAAACTCATACAATAAAGCATAGAATCATGGCTAATGTTAACAATTAATTGGAAATTTTATTTTCCTATGATTGTGTCTCCCTAAGAATGTTTCTCACAGTGATGAATAAAAAGACTTGTCAATTAAAGAACACATTTTATATTAGGTGTCTTCATTCATTACCTTCACTTCAAAATATCTCTTTAAAACATTTTTAAAAATTAATGACAAAGATATTAGATGATTAGCTGAATGGTGAAAAATTATATAAATAACGGAAGTACAACTGGACACAGAAAACTTTAAAGGAAAAAAAAAAGAGAGAAAGAGAGAAAGAAAGGCAAAAATTCCTCTTCAATTACTGAAAAAAATGGCCTTCAGATCAAATAAATTGTAAACTTGTATTCCTTTAAAATTTAGTAGTACACTGTTTTGCTAGTTTTGGCTGGGATAGAGTTAATTTTCTTCATAGCACCTTGTACAGAGCTAAGTTTTGGATTTGTGATTGAAACAGTGTTCAAACCCCAGGATTATTTTTGTTACTGCTGAGAAGTGCTCACACCGAGTCAAGGCCTTTTCTGCTTCTCACCCCACCAGTGAGTAGGGGGGGGTGCACAAGAAGTTGGGATGGGACACAGCTGGGACAGCTGACCCCAGTTGACCAAGGGGATGTCCTGTACCATATGACATCATGCTCAGTAATGAAAGCTGACAAAGACAGAGGCAGGGGGGGACGCGTCCAGAATTTGAATGGCTTTTACTTTGCCTATTAACATGTCTTTATCTCAACCCACAATTTTTCATATCTCTACCCTTCTAATGCTCTCCTCCATCCCACTGTGTGGAAGTAAGTGGGCAGTTATGGGGGCTTAGCTGCCTGCTGAATTTAAACCATAGCAATTGTCCTTTAAGGCAATGATACTAAAAACTGAGACTGTTTTTCCAGGCGGGCAATTTGAGAACTAGAGGGTTTTATATAGTTCAAGGACAGCTGGTGTACATGCAAACTAAAAGGCATGGAAGAAAATGTCAATTTTTCTGTACTTTACCATTGCTTAATACTTAATACTTGGTCTGTCAAGATCCTGTGGGACTATGGTACTTACTATATGTCTACAAACTCAGGGAACACATGAAGATTGTTTCTGTCCTGTCATTTCAAGTAATGCAGGAGTCAAAACCACATATTTGTCTCTTCTGATTTATTAGGCAAATGGGAAGTGACTGTTTTTCAGTTTGGGAGCTAAGGAGGGTGGGATGCAAGTACCTTGCAGAAACTCTGATAATACCCTGTTCAATGCTGCCATACACCATATTTCTAAAGAGAGGCATGTTTCAGAGGCAGGTGGTTGCCTTAAAGAGGAAGCAATAGAACATATGTACTTTCTTAACTGTACAGAATGGTTTAGCTAAAAAATAACAAAGCTGTTTCAAAAAGTATATGTCTGGAAACAGATGGATGATGCATCTCTGTACTGGTGTAAAGGATGTGTGCAGAGTCAAAGAACACAAAATTATTAAAGGCAAGCTCAGTCACCCTTTGACCACTTCCTAAGTATTCTTCATGGTATTTACTGCACTCTCAAAACCATATGGATACGTGACTGAACAGTGATGAAAATAATGCACCCTGGTGAAATCGCAGTGTTGTTTTCACACAGCAATGTTGTTACCAGGTAAGAGCTGTCAGGCTTCTAGACAGCTCAGACCACAAATGACATTTTATGGACCTTTCTGTGTTCATCAGATAATCAACCGAGACTACATAATTCTGTCTTCGTAAAACATAAATGATTCAATTATTCAGAAGACATCAAGGTTTGGAAATTATCTGTTACTATTTACAAAATACACACTCCAGCATCTTGGTTTTTTTTTTCTCCTGTGTTGAGGTGCCCAAGAATGGGCACAGTACTCACTGGTGCCAAGTTCAGAGGGATGATTACCTCCCTGGTCCTGCTTGTCATACTATGTCTAATACAGGCCAGGATGCCATTGTATAATTTAAGTCTGAAGAATTAATATTGCCATGAACAGTTGGAAATGGATAGAAGGTGGAGTAATGAAAAATTGGAACTCAGACTCATTCTTTTTATCAATTTGAGTACTAGTAAATGAGGTACACTTTGGAGCTTTCTGAGGATATAAACAAGGTATAATTAGCAGTCTTAACTCTGGAAAAAAATCTTAAGGGTCTGTCCTGGTTTCACGGGACAGACTCATAGGCCAGCCATGGTGGGCAGGCTATTAGTAGCCCCAAGTCAGCTGGAAGGCTAAATCAGAGCAGCTGACCTAAGCTGACTATCATGTGTATACCACATCCCTTACCTCATGCTCATGAGGGAGAGATGTGCCGAGTGTAGAAAGTTTTTTATTTTCTGGAGCTTCTTTTTCTTTGTCTGCTGCTTACTCTTTTACTCCTGGATATTTAGGCTAAGTATGTAAGTATATAACCTTATATACTTTACTATGGTACTAGTTTTGTTAGTTCATTACATTTGTTTATGTTTCAATTCATGAGGCTTCTCTCCTCTTCTTGATTCCCCTTCTTGGATGGGGAGGGGTCATTGGGTGAGAGTACAGTTTAGGCCTGGATATAGGATAAATGAAGAGAGGGTCTTATTATTTTGAACAGATAAATGGTACAGCAACATTAGAATGATAAGTAAAAGGAGGGAATTGGATACCGTGTAAACTCTGGATAAAATTATTCCTAACAGAATATGTATTAAAAAATGAGATTATAAAGCACCAAATGAAGATCTGATAGATAAAAGTAATTTTGTGATTGGTAAAAATTTTCAAGGCTGTACAACAGCCTAGGTTATCTCAGAAATTAAGCATAGGAATTTACTATTTTTATGGTAGTTAGATAGATACATACACATATATTCTAATGAGCAAGAACAGTATGTCAGGTACACATTTCACTACAGTGAGGATGATTAATCTCTGTGACAAACTAGAAGGAAACTGTGAATGCTCTCATTTGATGTCTCAAATATAGAGTAAGCAAACTACATGTCCCAGAAAAGTAATAAAATATTGGTCCTCTTCTAATCTGTCAACTAAATTAAATGAGATCTAGTATAGTTGTCTGTGATTTAATTTGAGTTCCTGTTAGAAGCAAAACAAATTTCTCTCCTGCATCTTTCTCCTCTGTTTTTGAGGAACATGTATTTGGCAAAATGCAAAGGGTGAAAGTCAAGCCAATGCAAAATACTTCACTTTTTATAAACCCTTTTGATTTTTCCTCCTGTTCTTACCTTAACTCAGGATTTTTCAATTTTGAAATTAAAAGTAAAAATGTTTTCTTTTAAAATATTTTAAATGTCTACAACTAGTCTCTAAATTTGAAAATGTGCTTTATCTTCTGATTTTTATTTTTCATCAAAAAATTGCTGTCTATGGAATAGAATCACAGGAGGTTAGATAATATAATTTAGCAGTCCTTCTGGTCTCAGATACTCTGAGTCTAAACATTACAATTGAGAATTGAGTAGGAAACATTAATGAACAGAGACTTATGTCTTCTACAAACTATTATGTCAGTCCCTCATAAATATTCTGCACTGTATTATGACTGTGGAACCACTGTGAGGCAAGTAATACCCCTTCATGGGTTGGCAGTGATGTAACTAACTTTCAATTTGGTTATAATATGGTAGCCAATCAATTAATTATTAGTGTATCATTGGAATACTATATATTGAATTGTGGGACTCTTAGCTGCAAATTAGAGAAGGTACAGGGTGAAAGATCATGAGCTCATTTTCTCACCTCTGTCTCAAAGTTCTGGGTGTTTCAAATAGCTCACTTGAATATTTATTTATATTCCTGTCAAGCACCACTGTGATGGGAGTGCTCCTGAATGATATGAATATCCTTATTTGTTTCAGAAAGGGAAATGCTTTGCCTTAATGGATCCTCTGCATAATTTAGACAAATGTAGTCAGGTATTACTGAATATTACATTCTGTCTTGAGAAAGATAGGATGGCTTATATTCCTACGTAAGTTCTCTTTTTGGTATTAAACTTTAGACTGTAAATTTATGAAGTCACACTTTTCTCATTTTTGGTGTCCCACCTATAAAAGAGGGTATAAATTGTTTTTCCTTGCTCATCACATTAAAGCTGTGAGGAGCCTTCCCCACACTGGTATTTATTTATTTAACTGTGAATTATAATCATGAGTGTACACATACATGTTAATAAACAGCAAGTATTTTTTACTTCTATTGATAAAATAACTCTTTAACATAAAAGAGCAAAGAAGAGGACACTACGTGTCTAGACGTATGCAATAGCACATCTATTATTTCAAAAATATTTAAATACTAATTGTCTTGATTCTGTCACAACTGCCCAAATCAGACCCAGACATGATCATAAGACCCAGAATATTTCATCATGAGTGATAGATTTGTTTACCATTTATGTACATTTTAATTTTTTTTTCTGAGCTTTCTACTTGAAATTATTTTTTGCTAGCTACAATGGCTACTGAATGTCCATACGCTTTCAGTGCTCAGAAAAATGGAGCTGCTATTGTCAAGACAAACACTTCCTCAGTGTTATTACTTGTATTAGAAAGTAATGTCAGATCTGTTATACTAGGGACCAAGAGATCATCAAGTACTTCTGCCACAGCTTCAAGATTATCTTCAAAGAAATTAAACACTCCATTGATTTTATTATTTTTTTTAACTCTCAACGCTTAGCTACCTTTGGAGAGAATGTACTAATTTTTTTATCATCTCCTAAGACCAAGTTAACTAGAAAAGACATCTAATGTTTTCTCTCAAACATCTTAAAAATATAAT
The DNA here is from genome assembly GCF_000747805.2 of Chaetura pelagica. NCBI lineage: Eukaryota > Metazoa > Chordata > Aves > Apodiformes > Apodidae > Chaetura > Chaetura pelagica. The sequence goes on along the minus strand of NW_009952884.1, from coordinate 2,181,175 downwards.
AAAAGCTTTTGGAATATAAGTACTTTCATAAGATTTTTTTATGCCAGTAGAGCTATTGCTGCATATAATGCATCCAGATGACAATTTAGGGTTAAATTCCAATACTTAATCTCAGCTAAATTAGTTCTTTACAGTAAGAAAATAAGTTTAGGGAACTACTAATAGGAAAAAAATCTACATAGCATGGGAATACAACTAAAATTTCTTGAGTAATTTGATCTAAAAAACTGGCAGCACAATCTTAGGAGCTGTACTAGAACAACCTTCCACTCTACCACACTGTGGCCATTTTATCTAGAGAGCATGAAAATTGAATGGGGAATAAACAATCATTGACTGAAATTGCTAAAGGAAAAAATGGCAGCTGGATTTGAATAAGATTAATTAATTTCCTTCTTTTCTTCACCCACCTTATTGCCTCTTTGTATTTTCACTCTTTTTTGCATATTACCTTTGACTTACTATCTCCTTAAACTTTGAGTAACAGAACTTAAGAGCCAAAAGCATATACTGTATGCTTTCTAGGGTTTGTCCTATTGCATTATCAGAATTAATGTATTATTATTCATCCCCTCAAGACTGTATTTTCTTCTGCTTCTGTATATTAGAAATGACGCATTTGGGCTTATGATCATTGAAATATCCCAAGCTAACAGGACAAAAACACTTTGATTAATTAATTATTATTATTTTAAAACTCTAACAGTGCCAGATTTTTATTCAGATTGTGATCCCAGGGACACCTATCACAGACAAATCACACTTCCGTGTAATTTGCTCAAATTATTTGGGATGCAATATTGAATATGAATGTCTGCTTTTGTGAGATCCCGCAGTTTATCTTTTTCTTTGCTAGCTGCCTGTACTGCTGTGCATCTGCATCCATATTTAATATTTTTGAAGGGGTAAAAATGGTTACTTGAGTTGTGCTATTTAAATAGTTCAAAGAGGACAGATTGCAGCTGTCATGTAGACAATTAGAGGAACCAGAGAATAGACACTAGGGAGCAGTTGGCACATAAGGCTTTAACTTGATTTTCCTCTAAAGAAGTAGGAGGAAAAAATACGTGGAGCAAGTGGGAGAAGAAAAAAAAAACAACATGGTTTCTGTCTGATTTCTGTTCTAGTTTTGGAATCACTACTGGCTTTTCTGTCACTTTAATATTATTGTTTGAAAATGAAAATTTCCTTCATTTGGTAAATTTAGCCACTCCAGTCGCCCCTTAGAATCCTGACAGTGCTATATCCTTTAAGGTAGATGAACTCAAGAGAGTCTTATTCTTCTGAAGATTTTACACATCTTTATACTATTCACTACTTAATTTCCTCAGATTCTTATCTAACACTAAAACTTTCCTTTGCCCTTTATTAATGAGAATTTCATTGGAACACGTAATATAGTTCTTCCCATTCTCTTGCACTTTAGGCCTTATCATCACTTACTATCATTGCTGTGGTTCTTAAAATACTTTTACAAATAAATACTAAATTAAGAGAGTATTACCAGTTAAGTATGACTTTCTTTCTCCTATTCCATCCCAGAAAGCCACATATTTTATCTATGTGTGTTTTCTTAATGGGGAATGCTAAGGTTGATGAGAAAGCAAAGCTGCCTTGACATTAAAATTAAGTTTAAATCTGATAACTCAGTCACTATGGCACTTAAAGATGATTGATTCTACGGGCTTTTTTGAATATGTAACTGTTGACTTCATGCAAAAATCCAGAACCTTTGACATTCCTGTTGACAGCTTACTCAAAAACAGCAATTGAAAATTGATGATCAGCAAGAGGCAGCCTTAATTGCCACTAGAATGAGTGGAGCATCCTCTTCCTGAATAACTCGGAAATAACTAACAGTGACAAATACAAAATAATGCACACCATTATGTTTAATCCTATAATGCAAACTACTTAATTGTATGTCTTGTCAGGGAACAAAAGCAGGATATTACCTAATGGAAAGCAAGCTTGGACCCAAAGACAACCGTGATGGCAATGTCCTCACTGACAAGACAGAGACCCAGAGCACCAGAGGCAGAGCAGCAATGCCCTACAAGGACTGCAATGGGTCCTACTACCAGTCCAGCAAGCATCATGCAAAAGCCAAATAACAAATCAAATCCAAGGACAATCCATAAGGAAAGGGATAAATCCACCTTCAGCATAACCAGGGCAGAAATATGAGTAGGGAGGAGCTGATCCTTTCTCAGAGACAACCACTGAAATTACCTGTCAGTATTTTAACACAAAGTGCTTTCTTATGTAGTATGTAATTCAACTGCAGAAAATATTGTCACCAGATTTAATGGAGGCCAAATGAACGTGCGCTCAGAGCAGATGTAGCTGAATTCAGAGCCACCAGTGCTATTATAACTGTGACAGTTGGATCATTTGGTCCATCATTTCCAAATCATTGACTGGTGTATTGGAATACTGGAGAAAAGATCACCATACCTATTATTCCTGAAAACATTTACTATTCACCATTGGGAGGATGATAGTTTGAATTGATCCTTCAGTTTCTTGCAACACCATTTGTATTCTTTCAACAGATAGGATTTATGTCATAAATATAATGAAGTCTTTCATATCCTTGACATTACAAGATGCAGACATAGATGAAAAAAAGAACAAAGTCAAGAAAGCAGAATATGTTGTCCAAAAGGATTGATTTTAAAGCTATCTACTAAATCCTCAAAAACTTTTAAGGCAATGTAGACACAAAATCTTTGTGTGAGGAGATTAAACAGGATTTAAACTAAAAATTAACCAGGATAAACTAAAAAGATGGTAAGAGAACCTCCAAGAGAGTCTGAATAGAATAAAACCTAGGGTTAAACTCAAGTACTCATAGTAAATCCCAAAACTTCACTAATTACTTGTGACCTTCCACTACATATGAATCAATTTAAGCTGGTAAAAAAGTATGCAGGGAGCTACAAGACCAGGGCAAAATATCAGGCAGAATATGAAAGAAATTACCAAGCATCTGCAATAATATATTGAATACAAATACATCAACCTTAATTCACAGTGCCACCGAAGAAAGATAAGCCAAAATGTACTAAGCAGTTCAGCAGAATATTATAGTCACCTCCAAGAAATGTTCATAGCAGATTGATATTACAGAAAAGGAGATGTAAGAGAAAAAAAAAGTAAGAAAAGAATCTACAGGTGTCAGGACATTAAACTTGCAGTATTTTGAAGAGTCCTAAGAAGATACACTAATCACTATTAACCTGTGTCATTCTGAAAAATCTTGTTATTTTTGCAGAAAAATAGGTAGTGCAAAACTACCAATATCTTGTTACCTACTCCCAGTAGAGAGAGAAAGAAAGTCTATGGTAAAACAGAATACTTTGTTCACTCTCAAGCAAAACCAATCTACTATTCATAGACAAGAATAAAAAGAAATAATGCAATTGTTCTTACTTATTGACTACATTGTAAGAAATAGACCTGAAGAAAAAATATGGAATGCCTTGGACTATGAGTCAGAAATATAAAAACTTAGATATTGAAGGCAAATATTGAATAAACTTTCTCCTAGTTTCTGCACTTGTATAAAACATACAGGGTAGCTCTAAGGAGACTGAATTAAAGTTTTGAACATTACAACCACTCCTGTCGTGATTAATGTTTTTATCTGGATATTCAAAATTCCTATTAAGTAAACCCTAGGCATTTTGTTGTTTACAGAAATGGGTAACAGTGGAAAATAATCCAAAAACAAAACAGTAAGAATCTGTAATCTCTAATGAACAATATTCATAACATCTGGACTACAGAAACCTATGCAACAGTAACAATTCTTGAGGCAAACCTGTGTGTTTTTCACTCAGTATCTCTGAAGACGAAAAAAATATTAAATGGACAGACGGGTTATATAACTAGACAAATATAAAAGATTTGGGAAAAGATCAAGTGCTGAATTATGGAAAAGATAGGAAAAAAGTTTTGGAAATGTCTGAAGAATAAAAACACATGTAGTTCTTACCACTCCAAGCACTGTAACTGTGAGCCACAAAGAGAATCACACAATGCTTAAGGCTGAAAGGAAGCTTTGGAGATCACCTAGTTAAATGCACTGTCATCTAGAGCCAACTTCCCAGGCCATATCCAGATGGCTTTTGAATGCCTCCATGTAAGGTGACTACACAACATTTTTGGGCAACCTGAAAGACAGATAGCAAATTTACTAAGGGTGAATTCAATCCCCACATACAGGTCATCAATAATGCACCCCAGGATACCATTGACCTTCTTTGCCACAAGGGCACATTGCTGACCCATGGATAACTTGTTGTCCACCAGGACTTCAAGGTCCTCCATGGAGCTGCTTTCTAGCAGCAAGAAGCAAATAACAAAGTACAAATTTTGTTTACCTAAAACTGTTGAGCCTCTTCAGTTTCTTTTTGTCTCCCAGAGGCACATATTTGAGTTAGCCTAAAATGAAATGTCATGTTTCTCAAGTTTTATGACATGCATGTGATACTATGGAATGCAAATGCAGGTGCTCAGAGAAAATCATAGGTTCTTTAGATCTGCCACTAACAGCATCAAGCACATAATTTTGTGTTCTCTGTTGTATGTTGTAGTTCCTGTTACAGAACTGTGAACCCTCACGCAGATTGTTAGATTTTATACCCCACATAAAGCTTTTTATTTCCACTGGAAATTCCTATCTGCTTTGGACATTCTGGGAACTTATAGCCCTTATATATCCCAGAAAAGAATAAACATAGGGATATCCACAGAAGTGAAATACAACTTAAATTAGAGACATGCATTTAGGGGTTTTTTCCTATCTTGCATTAAGTGGACACTAATTTTGCTAACCAAGTAACCAGCTGCTTAACTGATGAAGTAACCAGTTCCTTTATGATTCATCACCTCTATTTTTGAGTCTTCTTTATTAAGTCATATCTTACCATAAAGAATATTGTAGTTTTAGTAGAAAGGTGTCAATGTCTTCTCAATTTAATTTAAAATGCTTTAGAGTCTAAATGGAACCATACTATACACAGAAAAAAAAAAAAAAAAAAAAAAAAAAAAAGCAGACAGTCTTTCTATTAGCACCAAATCAATACTTCAGATTTATCTTCCAACATGGGGATGAGAAACTTGCAAAGATTGTAGAACTGTGAAAAAGCTTACATCTCTAAGTAATTAAAAATTTTGTTGAATAGAAGTGAATGAGTTTCAGCCCATGAGACATCACATTAAATGCTGTTGGCATATAGGATTTGTGGAATCCTATCTGTTATATGTACCTGCACGCACAAAATTTCTGTTGCAAGGAAACAGCCTTTGCAGACACACCTTGCACCAAAGTATGTCGGAAGGAGTTTATCTCTCGAATGAGCTTCTGTTGCAGAGGGCAAAATTCTCTTTCTATATATTTCACTCCCCATTCTCACACGCACAACAGCAGCCCCAACAGGGGGAAACTGTGACGTACTCTAAATCATCTCCTTTTATCATAACCATCTTCCTTCTATCCTTTGCACCCTGTCAGTAGCTTCTATTATATTTACGTTTGTCCACCCTTGTCCTGTTTATAAAGTATCAGCACATATAAACCCCTCACTCAGTGTCCTCATTCCCTTTTTGAACAAGAATACATACTACCCATGGAGAGGGGTGTGGAGGGGCAACAAGTATCAAGTAAAGCCAAAGAGGGGGGGTTAACCACTCAAACCTCTTGTTTTGTTTTTGAACCCTTACAGCTTTCTAATCCTACTCAATTTAAAATAATGTTTTGTATAAGCCTCCTATATCATGGTCTTATTCTTAGAATACCAAGCAGAGAATTCTAGAGGTTAATCTTTCTGACTGGGTTGGTAAAACAGATTAATTAAGAGAGGACAATTGAATCCAGCTATATCTAGGCTCCTCCCCCAGAGGGAGCTGAGAAAGCAAGGGATTCCAGTCCAAATCTCTATGAGTTGACCCCCATCTCTGAGCAACTCTACCCATACCCACTTTGTGGGACATGCCATCACCCTCACAGTAAATAGAGTAATGAGGCTGAAAAGGACCTCTAGAGTAATGTGGTCCAAACACTTGCTTAGAGCAGGACCAGCTTAAAGCAGGGGCAGCTTTATAATCAGCAAATGAGATATCAATGGTATTACCAGAGCACAGTAATATACTCCCTTCTTTGCTATTTGGTATATAACATCATGCTCATTTCTTGCTGCAAGTACATTTATCTGTTACCATTTTCTGTAAGACTAAAGGGATATGGCAAGAATAATTAACTAAAATAAAGACAAGTATGTGAAGAATATTACAAATAGTCCATCACTTGTTACATACTTCCTGTGATAAAGTGCTTAGCAAGAAGTGAACATCCATATACATTACCTGTATTCATTGAGGATAAAGTACAGGTGTCTCTTGGAGAAGTTAAAAGAAGAAAAAAAATTAAAAGGCAAAACCACACATACTGAGAAATAATGACAAAGAAAACAAGAGAAAGCCATCATTTAAAAGAACAAATGCACAAACAAAACCCCAAAACAATGAATGCTCTAGGCTAAGCAATTTTCTGAGCTAAAAATCTTAATAAACTTCTTCATTAAATATATGTATACTCAGCTGATATATTTAAAATATAACAGCTCCTTCCAAGTTTTTATTTGTTCTTCATACGTCTCTGCTTGTTCATATCTACCAAATGTTTTTTAAATGAGGAATTTAATTTTAAACATGGAGCCATAGAAATGTTCTCCAACTGACAGCACATACAACTTCAATCTAGTACTCAAGTAAGCCAAAGGCACAGTAAGTTAATGGCACTGAAAATAGTCATGAAAAGATACTTGTAATTCTTTTAAAGGAAGAGGAGTTGATTGAAATTCAAGCAAGCGAAAGTCTAAGCAAAGCATAAAGGAGGAAAGCTGCCTCTAAGAATATTTTTCTGAAGTTTGGCTGTTTTTTTTAAATATCATGGAAACAAATAAGACTTCAAAAGCTACAGTGCACACTCACTGTTATAAATACAATATTCCTCATTTTATCCTGATCTTGACAGATACTTCCTGCAGCATCATAGACCTAGGAAATGTAAAATGTTCTTTAGGAACTATTGAAAGTCCATAATGCTAAGAATTGCATATTGCATGCAATACAAGTAGTGTAGTACACAATAAAGTTGCTTGTATCTACAGCTATCCGCAAAATAATCTAATATCATTCTCCTTTTTATTCTAGAGAAAAATCTGCTTTCTTCACAAAAACAACTGCTTTTGCTTGGGTAAAACAGACCTATCTTGCGTATGACTTATGAGGACAGATCTTTTTTTCATGTATATTCACATACTACATTAAATCCTTTTCTGAAATTAGAATGGCTTTAAGTCCTTCTATCAGCATATCACAGTTAAAGACACATCTCTTTGTCTTCTATTTCCAAACAGTAATAACTAAAAAGTGCTAAAAGCCCTGGGTAATTAAGAATAACCCCAATTAGAGATAAGTCTCCAACAAAATGTCTCTGGTCGTGTAATAGCATGATGAGTAAGGCATAAGGTCTGAATTCTTCATTATTATGACTAGATATTTAAACTTGTATTTCATGTTCTCAGCAGAGGACAAACAGGACACATCTGGACTTCACAGTGAATGATTTGGACAGTGTCTATTAACAAGCTGCCCCACGGACAAAGAAGACACCATATTTTATGTATTTTGTCAGACATGATCTCAAATGAAATCAAGAATAGCAGTCATGCATCTGTGATAAGATGCATTTCTATTAGAAGATTGGGATAATGAGTTCTCATCATCTATGAAAAGCCCCATTATCTGGTGACTAAACAGCACATTACCAGTGAAATAAAAAATTACCAAAATGAACTAATCTTAATTTAGCCTGAAAAGGTTATCATCAAGTTTATTTCCAGATGGGAAGACCTTTTAAAAAGTTTATAAAAGAAAAAAAAAATATATATTTATGAAATATTATAGGGATCTGGTGTTATAAACTCTGAAAGCTCTAAGCAAGGTGTCAGAAATGTTTCACTATACTGAAATTCACCCTATACAAACTGGGCATCAGAAGGATGATTGAAAGTTGTTATGTTCCTAAGCCTTAAACCCCGTAATGTAATGCAGAATATGATTTTTTGGATTTCACTGCTCTGTCACTTCACTGTCCCCACAATAGCACTCCTCCTTACAATAGGATTGCCATTTCAAGGAGACAGGGAGTAAAAAGCAAGATAATCCCTTTAGCAGGAAAAAGACTCCATTATCTCCATCTGTTCTACAACCTTACTAACAGGTTTTATGTAGTAGTACTTTCCTTTACAGTCCAAAAAATGTAACTTTCTAATTTCTGAAATATTACAATTAGAACTAGGAACTATAATGTAAATAGAACTGGAAGGAGTAAAACTTTTCATCTCTTTGTCTATATAACTGAAAATAATATTGTATTAATGACAGAAGATCTAGGAAGGTTAATATTCATTCTGTAAATCTGCTTATCTGCCAGGTTTTCTGATATTTTACCTTCACCTCTAAAAATTCCTAAATTTATTTTTGTAATTATTTAATCCATAATTGTCTTCTACACAAGTCATATCACCAATTAATGAAATGAAGTTCACATTTACTACCTTGTATGCTGTTATTCCAAACATATTTTACTGATCAACATGGTTCATTTTGGGATGAGTAAATGCCTTACAAAGGATCACAGAACTGATGAGGCAGGAAGGCACATATGGAGATCCTCTAGTCCAATCACCTGCTCAGAGCAGGTTGCTTCTGACCATGTCCAGTTGCGTTTTGAATATTTCCTAGAATGGAGACTTCAGAACTTCACTGTGCACCACATATCACTGTGATCATGACAGTGTAATAAATAAACAAACAAATAAATGAAAACTGTGTTTAAATGTAATCTTCTGTATTTTAGTATGTGCCATTGTCCTTGTCCTTTCACTAGATACCACTAAGAAGGACATAGTACCTTTACCTTCTTTACTCCACCCGTGAGACATTTACAAAATCACAGAATCTTCATGGTTGGAAAGGAACTCTGAGATCCCCGAGTCCAACCATCAACACAATAAGACCACAAACAAACAAACCACACACACTCTACCAAAAAACACCCACCAAAAAACCCACAACCTCGGCCACTAGAGCATGCCCTGAAGTGCCACACCCACACATTCACAAGATCTCCTTTCTCCTTCTCTGTTCTAGAATGAACTGCTCCAGCTCTCTCAGCCTCTCCTCATATGACAGATGATTGGAGCCCTTAATCATCTTTGTGGCCCTTCATTAGACACACTCCAGTATACCTGTTTCTTTTTTGTGCTGGGGAGCCCAGCTCTGAAACCATCAATCCAGATATGTCTCATCAAGGTTAAGCAGAGGGGAAAGATCACCTCCTTTGACTTTCTGACAATATTCTTCCTAATGTACTCCATGACATTGTTTTCTTTATTTTCACTGCTGACTCATGATCAAGTACAGGTCCCCCAGGACTTTCAGGGTTTCCTCTGCAAAGTTGCCTTCCAGCCACTCAGTCTGTAGCCTGTACTGCTAGAGGGGGCTACTCGTTTCCAGGTAGATTTGGCATTTGTGTTTTTTTAAATTTAATTACTGTCCTAGTTTAGCACAGGATTAGCAATTAAATGAAAGACAATAATGCTTTTGATCCCCTTTCCCTCACACCCAGTTAGGGAAAGGAGAGAGAGAATAAGGAGAGAAGCTTCTGGATTTTAAACTAAATGGGAGAGATTAAGTGAAATACTAGTGATAAAAAAAAAAATATGCACAAATATATACAAATACATGCAGAAATGTTCAAAACCCCTATTGCTTCCCCCCAGCCCCAGAAGCTCCTATGGTACTTATCCTTAGTTGCTGACAGTCCCAAGAAGGTTCCAGACCACTTCCTATGATTGTGGCAGAGCAGGCAGGAGCTAAGGGTAGAGATACAAGGGGTCAGAAATTCACAGGTCTAGGGATCAAAAGAGATGGATAGATGGAGTCCTACCCAGACATCAACCATTAATGGAAGAGAAAGGAAGAAGGAACTTGACTCATGTGATTCCTGAATTTATACCAAGTGGGATGTATATATGGGATGGAATAATCTGTTTGGCCTGTTTTGTCATCTGTCCAGTCCACTTCTCCTTACAGGAGGGCTGCAGATACAATGCTTCTACTCCTTTAGTGTCCAAAGCAGCAGATTCAACAAGTGGAGCAGAGTGTCATTGGTCTCTTAGCAGTAACTATAAACATTTAAGCATTATCAGTCCACTGGCTGGAAAACTTGCTGTTACTTTCAGCAAGTGTGCTGCTTAAAAGAGAGTTCAGTGAAGAAAAGAAAAAAAAAAGAATCAGTAAAAATAAAATTCTATTTTTCCTGGCTCAAATCAGGGCAATGACATTTCTTGTCAGCTATTTTACCAGTCTGTCAAGGTCCCAGTGAAGGGCAGCACAACCACCTGGTCTATCCACCACTTTGCCTCTTTTCCCAGTGGTTATCACCTGAGAAATTATTGAGGTTAAGTACAACTGTTGTCTATCACCCAAGGTAATACATGAAGATGGGAAAATATATTTGACCTAGTATCAATCACAGGGGTATACTCCTAGGGACTGGCATCCAGGTGGACTTAAAAACACTCATAACAATTTTTTTAGTCCAGAAGTTCAGGCAGCTTTCAGTCCACCACATTGTCTGCTACCCACTCTCATAAAAAACCTGGCTGCTCATGGCCTGGATGAGAACATGATCTGTTGGATCAAGCACTGGCTGGACAGTCAGTCCCAAAGACTGGTAGTCAATGAGTCAATGGAGTCAAATCCAGCTGGTGGCCAGTCACAAGTGGTGTTCCTCAGGGCTCAGTGTTGGGACAATTTCTGTTTAACATCTTTATTGACGATCTTGATAAGGACATAGAGTGTATTATCGGTAAGTTTGCAGATGACACCAAGCTAGGCTGGAGTGTTGATTTGCATGAGGACAGGGAGGTTCTATAGAGACTTGGACAGATTAGATCATTGGGCTATTGGGTTAATGATGTGGGCTTCAACAAGGCCAAGTGCTGGGTCCCGCACTTGGGCCACAACAACCCCATGCAAAACTACAGGCTTGGGGAAGTGGCTGGAAAGCTGTCTGGCAGAAAAGAACCTGGGGGTTCTAATTGACAAGCGGCTGAATATGAGCCAGCAGTGTGCCCAGGTGGCCAAGAAAGCCAATGGCAT
>NW_009952884.1:2166254-2169814 GCF_000747805.2 Chaetura pelagica | reverse complement strand
ATTCAAGAGAGAGGAGGGAACGGTCCATCTTCTCTCCCCCCACATAAGACTAAACAAAATGCCTTTCGAGCCAGCAAAACAAGAGTGGTGTCTTTTTGCTGATTCAGCCAAGGACAGACTGGAACAGGCCCCTTGCACTACCAGATAAGTCCACAACAAGAAAAGAGCATAAGGGTTATGATAACTGGCAAAAAAATGGACAATAGGTTAAAGATGCCTCTGGTAGAGCATGTACCTGGCCAGTGCTAATTGGCTAATTCAAACAGTGGTACTTTACTCAGTGATTTCTGATCTATAAAAGAGGGCAAGACCTGCAGGCCTAGGGCTCTGCCTGCCCGAGTGGAGACCCTGCTGCAGCACCACATGCTGCCTGGAATGCCAGTAACCACTGCCCAGAGAAGCCAAGAGGGAAGGAAGTACCGCCCGTACCTGCTCCCTGAGGGATCACTGTTCACCAGAGCCTGCCTGGCTTGAGCTGCCCGGCCTAAGCCTCCCCAAGCCTAACACCTGAGACAGAGCCAAACTGGACCGGAGCCTGCAGCTGCCTGTTGTTTCACTCAGGAATGTCACAGCCTTCCTTCCTTATGAGGACATGTTATTTTCCAGTAAGGAGGTTTTGGAAGAGTTGGGAATCATTACCTCTGATACAGTTTGTTCCTTATTTGGTCAATGGTAATTTTGGTCTTGTGAGACCTTTTCTAGACATTATTATTTCACCTCTTTTTTTATAGTCTTTATAGTTCATAGTGTGGTTTGAGTCTGTCCAGTTTCTGAAGATGTATTTATGACATTCCTATTGACAAAAGGGCTGAAAATTCAAATATATTTCTTTGTGCTTGAGAACTAAAATGAAGGTTATAGTGTAAAGTTCCCCTGGAAATCCATAGCTTGCATGAAGGAAACACACTAGTCATCAACTAATGAGCAGCAACTTGACACTTCACTCATGGAAACACTGCTGCTCCTACTCCATTCCTAAACAGACATCATCTGCAACAATAGCCTGTAGCCCTGCTCCAGCATGAGTTGGCTCCCCCAAGCACTACCAAGTGCACACGTCATTAAGAGTGCAACAATCAACATCTGCAGCATCCTCTAAGGAAGATACTTTATGTAAGGGTCTTACAGCTCCCTCTCAGTATATAATGTGAGATTCTAAATTGCAAGAAAGATTTACCAAATCATGCTTGACGAATCTGCTAGCCTTCTATGATTTCATAATTGGCTGGTTAGGTGAGGGGAAAGCAGCACATGTAAGATACCTTGCCTTCAGCAAGACTTTTGACACTGTCTCCCGTAACACCCTCATTGTGAACTCAGGAAGTGTGGGTTAGATGAGTAGACAGTGAGGTGGATTGAGAACTGGTAGAGTGGCAGAGCTCAGAGGGTTGTGATCAATGGATCCCCGACCTCTCCTCCAGGTTAAACAGACCCAGTTCTCTCAGCCTTTCCTTGTATAGTAGATGCTCCCGTCCCGTAATCATCTTAGTGGCTCCACACTGGACTCTTTCCAGTATTTCCTTGTCCTTCATTAACTGGGGAAAGATTTGAAAGCATTCTGAGCATAGAGAACAAAGCAGTACCTAAGCATTTTCATTAATTGTGTTCAAACTCATACATTTTTAAACGGACTGATGTAGTTGGTATTAAACCTGGCAGGTCTAGGATGTTTTTGTTCACATGTTTTGATCACATTCTGTGACAAAGTTTTCAATGCTCACATTTTGGTGATATGTATGACATTCTTGGCAAAGGCATAGTTTCATGATTTTTAATGCCTAGAGACCATTGTTCTGTTTCCATAAATTGCTGCTACAGGTCAATATTCTGAATTGCTTTTAAGTAAATTTAGGTAAGAGAAAATCTAGTTTTTCCATTTGCATTTTACCTTCCGGTTTATTTAGAAACAGAAATAATTAGGAGTACAGATTAATTTTAACATAAAATACAATGCATGTGAGCTTAACAGTTTGGTATTAAGCTAAATAGTTTTGCATTTATTAGTTACCTAAAATCTGTTTCTCTATCGGAGGATAACTCAGTAGCTGGGTAGAAGTAGATTTTGATCCCATGTGTCTGGATGGAATGTCTTGTCCTAATGATTTCTAATGAGTGTGAAGGGAGATGAAGGAAACAAAATCCCAATACAGGCAAAACAAAATACAAACACACACATGCACACACAATATTAAAAACAACAATAGTAAACCCAACAAAAGAATCCCTCTAATTTAACAACAGGTGTCATTGTAACAAAATTATACATGTTTCTGTGACCTGGAAATGCCCTTAATTAAATAAAAATTCATCATAGAGGAATTTGCTTCCTCAAAAAAGTAAGAGCAAGTTCAGCTCCTCTTCACATTCTTACTTATACCACACACCATCTACAATGAATGGAAGACAATTTACAACTGGATTTTTTAATTGGTTTGTTGTTGGTAGTGGCTTGTTTTGGTTTGTTGTGGTTTGTTTTTCAGTTTTAATTATAGAATCATGGAATCCTAGGGGTTGGAAGGGACCTCGAAAGATCATCTAGTCCAACCCCCCCTGCCAGAGCAGGGTCACCCAGAGCACATCACACAGGAACGTGTCCAGGTGGGTTTTGAATGTCTCCAGTGAAGGAGACTCCACAACCTCCCTGGGCAGCCTGTTCCAGTGCTCTGTCACTCTTACAGTAAAAAAATTTTTTCAGATATTCACCTTGAACCTCCTATGCTCCAATTTGCACCCATTACCCCTTGTCCTATCACTTACCCCGTGTCCTATCACCTGTTCTTCAGAAAATTGTAAATTTCCTAATTAACAGATTGCTGAAAGCAGAAGGATATTCTGCACCAACAGTCTTGTGTTCTCACACATCCTCTGAGGCATCCACCTCTGCCCACTATCTAAGACAAAACAGTTGGCAAAGTTGCTGCCTAACACAGACTGTTATTTTGTGCACAGGATAAAACAATTGATTTAATACCTTTGTCTTCTGATGTGTTATGAACTGTCTTGACAATGGTTACTCATTATCAACATATCCAGTTCTTAAGATGATAGAGCCAAATAAGGCATTATTAGATCTCTAGCTATTAGAACTTGGAAGTGATGGAGAAAGGTTCAACAGATCTGTTTGAGATTAGGACTGCTCTCAGCTGATAAGTCGTTGGAGAATCAACATTAAAAATAAATAAACACGAAAAAATTGAAAGGAAATGTATGAAACTAACAGAAAAACAAGTGGGAATGTTTTATTTCTATACCTGAAGGTGCAATGTTTTATGCTTTACAAATCTGACATGGTCAGTCACTTTAATTGACTGGGGAATAAATATATAGTTTCTTCAGATGTGAAGGTTTATTCCATTTACTGGTGATAAAGTTGGCATTACTTATTCTGTTGTTGTGTTTTCATTACTAACATTAGAGTATGGTGACTGCAAGGAAAAAGAAAGCTGTGGGGATTTTTTTTAAGGTTCCATATCTGCATACTAATCAGACCACTGCAGAAACTAAAACTCCTGATTTCATTTGACATCGTGTTCTGTTTCCATCCCAAATGAGGACACAAT
>NW_009952884.1:2105194-2166237 GCF_000747805.2 Chaetura pelagica | reverse complement strand
AATACTCTCTTTCAGCATCAAATTAAGGAGAAATACTGCAGACATAAAAGGAAAATGCCTTCAAACTGGAAATGATTATAGAGTTGTGTCTAGGTTTACCAGAACAGTCCAGCTAAAAGCCCTTGATTTCTACAAAATTCTGTTGTAATTTTCCTCTTGAATTTTCTTGCTGATTAGACTATAAAATCAGATCCTTATTATAAGAGAAACATCAACTAATCCAAATGACAGAAAAATATTTGCTGAAATACTCAATTTTTCATAACATTTTAATTAACATTTCAGTTTAGTCTATTTAAAAAACCTATATATGAAAAAACGTATCTAGGGAAATTAAACGAAATGCAAAATACAGCGTGCTTTCTAAAACAATATAAAAAGCATGGTCTTTCAAAAAAAAAGGGGGGGGGGGGCGAGGGAGGGCAGGGAGAGAAAAAAGAATCAGTCAAAATGAGAAAACCTTCCACGTAAACTCCAGCACCTCCTGGCAGATTGTCAGTGAAGTCCTAGGCAAACTTAACCTGAGCTAACCAAGTAATCTGCAGGAGAAAGAGATTGCTGTCTTCTAGATGTACTGTAACTAGAAGGGAAAGAAGTATTTATTTTGCCAGCAGGTTTCACTGATATTTACTGACAAGAGAAAGAAATCTGTTCAGCCTTATGTCATTCTAAGTCCTAGTCCCTTGCTCTAGGTCCAGTACAAGACCCAAGTCCCAAAAATCATTTTCTCCCTTCTCACCTGGCATTACTATTTATTACTTCTCCATCATTAATCTTACAGATGAAAATACTAAAACATTACCCAAAATATTACTGAGAGAGAGAATACATTAAAAAGCCAACTCTAGATTAAACTACAAAATTGACCAAAGTTAAAATAACAGAAATTCTTACTGCTAATTGTGCATCATTAATAACATAACATTTGTAGTATTTTTATCTTGCTTAATCTTCCTAGATGGAATATACATAGATATCTGTGTGTTTCTATATTTTGTACAAATATATACACAAAACCACAGAAGACCTGCCTCCTTCCCACAGTCTTGGAGTAAATACCTGTCTTTTCATGTATGCTGTGGGCAAATGTCTGGAATGTTAAAACACATACAAAACCAGATCTAAAGAAGATATTATACACACTTAGCTTGCTGGAGATAGATCCAAAGCTAGAAAAGATTACCCATAACATTTTTAGTAATCTAAATTTCATTTTAGACACAGTAATATGAAATAATTATATTTATTGCCTTTATTATAAGAAATAATAATGTCCTCCTAAATAATACTTCTTATAAGTCCAAACTCTAAGATATAACTATGGCAAATAATAGCCAAATAGTTATTAATTGTGGTTTTGCAGCTAATAAAATAAAACAGTCACAATACTGTATTTCCAAACACCTCTATCTCTGACAACTTTCTGAGTTTTAGAGTTTCAAGACACTCTGAGTACCAATGCCAAAAAACCTATGCACAATTCATGTACATTTTTAGTTTTAAGGGTTATATAGTGCCTTAGACTTACAGAATAGATGTTAAGAGGAGCAAAAACTCAAATACTTTAGAATTGTTGTTAATTTAATATATTTCAATGAATAACTTAAATGATAGGATTTTCTTGGGTTTTTTAGGATTTTTGCTTTTAATTTTTACAAACCTCAATCATCCTAGCTATTAGAATACAATAAAATGGTTGCTCTGTGAAAAGAAATCATAGAAATCATAGAATCATAAACTGCTAGGTTGGAAGGGACCTCAAGGAACATCTGGTCCAACCTTTCTAGGTAATAAATAGTTTAACAGATGGCTCAGCACCTTATCAAGCTGAGTCTTAAAATTGTACAATGTAGGGAGGAAATCCACCACTTCCCTTTGGAGACTATTCCAATGTCTAACTATTCTCATGCCAAAAAAACTTCTTCCAGAGTCCAATCAGAATCTCTGTAGGAGTAACATGAACCCATTAACCTTTGCCTTTTCCATGTGGCTCCTTGTAAAAAAGGAGTTTCCGTTTCCTTGGTAGCTACCCTTTATGTACTGGCACTTGGCAATAAGATCTTCCCTAAGCCTTCTCAAGGCTGAACAAACCCAGTTCTCTCAGCCTTTCAAAATGCTATTGTTTGAACAGTAGTTCAATAGTATGAGGGATTTCAAGGAGTAATACAGACTTCACTAAACTCTGACATAAAGTCTTTTAAAATGTCTACTCTCAACTTTTCTTTATTCTGTACATGGCAGAAGTTTAATTTTAAAAAACTGGAAATTACTGTAAGACTTTATAGGTTTTGTACTACTTTTCAATGAATGTTTTACAAGAATCCTTCTACCAAAATCACACTACTTTTACTTCAGCATAAGTGTTAAGAGAAATCATGGTTAAGCTCTCCAGGTATTTAAGTGATTCTGTTATATTTCATTTTCTGATTGACAGTATTAAAAAAAGAGAAGAAGAAAGGAAAGATTTTGTAAAGTCATTTGCATTATATGGAGCAAAATACTGACTGCTTTTCTCAAGGAGTAGGTTGGAGGGATTTGAGTATTCAATACTGGTTTTTGACAGAGGGGGAGTTCAGCTCAGGAGACTAGCTTCTTTTGTACAAAACTATCCTCTTACCTGATTGCACTATTATTCTATGCTATCAAGTCTGAATCATACTTTTTAGAAGGTCGTGTCTTAATAAATAAATAAAACATACCAAATCTTATAGGCTGCCATCACACTCTGAAATTTTAATAATACCAACTCCTAATATTCTTCTTTCTCTGTATTAAAGAAATAATTAATCATAGTAAACCTGGAAAACTTGCCGTATTGTCACAACACAGGAAAACAGCAATCCCTGAATACTGTGTGCAGGTTGGAAAACTTGTCGCAAAATTTATTGGGTTACTTGCAAACAGTTTTACGTACATTGGTCACTTAGATTCCATTGTCATGAATCACAGTTTTAGTTCACTTCAAGGATAACTCCAAGCTACAATGAACATAAAGGACAAAGGCAGGTCTAGAATTTTTATTTCTATCAGATTGATTTTACCAGACTAGTTCAAACCCTGAAATTGCTTTTTAAATCTGTTTAGTCAATGTCCTGAAGGTACTCCATGCTGCAGTTCAAACACTTTCCTAATGAACATAAAATTGTTTGGTTTATGAGGTTAAACAGAAGGTCTATCTACCAAACCAAAAGTGAGAAGCGAAGGAGAAAATTTCCATGTTTTTTTCCTAAGAAGAGTTAGCCAAGTGCTTTCTGACATTATTTCATGCTGCCTGGAGGGACTATGCAGACTGGCTCCTGATAAAATCTTGCTTCTGCTATTAATAACACACAAACTGCTGAGCCTTTGACAGCTTGTGTGAACATTGCTATCATCAAATATACAAAAGAAGGGGAAGGAGTAAAGGGAGAAAAAGGAAGAATCATCATCTTCTGTACAAATCTGAGCACTCTGTCTCACTAATCTGCATCCTCACATCTCTTCAATTTGCCAAAATAAATCAGCATACTTTCCTCTCCAGCTATTTAATAGGTAGATATTTTAATACTATGTCTAACCACTTCCCCCTTTTTTTTCTTCTCAGTCTAGATTTTTTCCTGGTTTTTCCCTTTCTTGGTCCACCTGTTTCCACCAGAATCTACCAGGGTTTTTTCCACTTCGGCTATTAACTATACCTCTGTCTACTGTAGGCTGGCTGTCTCCTCATCTGTACCTCATCTGCTTTTGCTTAAAACTTCCCACTTACAATATGACCATGACTGTCATCTTACTAAACGTGTGTACAAACAGCACACACCACCTTATGCAGACCAGCCAAAGAAATGAGCATCCTCTCCATTGATATGAACCCCTTTCCCATCTTACATCATCTGCTTCTTCCTTCTTTTGGTTCTTCCTCATAAGCTTTCCTCACATCAACAAAGGGAAAAGGGAAAAAAAATACTAGTCAAGATACACAGAAACTGAAGGAAAATCAAAATTAAACAAACACATAGCTAGGTACTGTTACTGTGCTCTCCATCTAACAGCATTTTCACTGCTCTGTCTTCTGCACTGGTAACTAGCAGTGTCTGTTGATCTGTTTTATTGTTTATTTAATATAATGGCCTATTTAATACCACAAGTAGTGGAATAATTCTATGTGTTGCATTTCTACCTTTCTTACTTTCCCTGCCCAGTTTTTTGTTGTTTTTTTTTTTCCAATGTATAAGGTAGACTACAGTGACATCAGTATCAAAGATACAGGTCCAGCATAGACTTCCAGACAGGCATTTTGCTGTTTATATTTTGTGTTCCATTTCCCCCCTCCTAATTTCTATATTTATTTGATTAGCTTTTTTTCTTACTGGTAGCTGAATCTCGTGCTCATATTTTCGTAGAACTTGCCAGCTCTGACTGAGATAATTTCCCGGAGTGGTAATAACTAATTTGGGATTTTATCAAGGTAAATCCATTGGGTAGTTTTGTCCACAAGCATTACTTCATGTTTACTGACACTAGATTCCATCTGCATCCTATGACCCATCCATTCAGTATCCTGCTGCATCTCCTTACTACTGGATTTGTGTTCTTCCCTGAGTAATTGTGAAGCATTCAGAAACTGTTCATTTTTTTTTTTTTTTTTTTTTTTAGTGATTGTTTCTAAACATATGAATGAGCATACAATATAGCAGATATCACAGTATGATGCCAGTGATTGAGTCCCTTCTTTATAAACAAAGGCTACAACTTTTGCTTTTTCTTTCTAGGTTTTATCTTAATACGAACACAAGATTACACTAGTCTTGAAGTTTAGCAGCCCTTTGGAGTAAAGGCACAAGTGGCAATGAACAAGTGTTAGGAGAGTCTTTTTCACCATGAGGAAGATCAAACATTGGTACTGGTTTTTCAGAGTGATTGTGGAAACTCCATCCTTGGAGATACCTGATTTTTGATTGAAGAAGGTCTTATATCTGAAGCTGAGGCTTACAATTCCTATAATTTATAAATGTATTTATCAAGATGTAGCTAAGATTAGCTTGCCTTGAATCCAAATACAGACATAATAAACAGCAGTATGTAAATGTTCTGCAACACTGTATTGATGTAGCCAGACAAAATTCATGAACATATTATGAAAGTATGTGGCAATGGGACCGCCAGAGTTGTGTAGTTTCATGTAGGAGCCATGCAAGCAACAAAAGGTTGCAAGATAAATAAGCAGTTTAAGGGACTGCTGTGAGTAACCTAGTCTAAGCTGTCCCTGTTTTGAGTAGGGACTTGAACCAGTCTTGAAAAATTATTTTCAACCAAAGTCATTCTACAGCTGAAACATTTTTGCAGTCTAAAGTCTATAGTTATTTACACCATGGAATGAGTATGCATTCTATGCATACCTCTCCTTTTAACATGCAAAGTAAAGAAAAAACTCTGGTTGGAATTATTACTACAATACGTGTTCATATATTTGTATAAGTCACTTTATAGCGAGATACGAAAGCAACTGCTTCAAGCCATCTCAGCTGCTAAATTGATGGCTGCATGACAGAATCAGATTATCTGGTCTGGAACACAGGCTTTTCAGATATTTCCTGGTTTCTGAGCATAAATTATCTTCACCACTCCCCTGTCTAAACCATTTTTTATTTTAGTTTAAGATACTAAAGGCATAACAACAAATAAAATATTACAGAAACAGCTTATTTTCTATAGTATGAGGAATTATATTAAAAATCTAGGAAGCCCAATTATAAAGATTTGAAGAATGGTGCTGGAACTTACAGTTAAACTTTCTAACAGAGAGAAATTCCTTCTGAGAAAACTCAAGTGTGGGCATTTTAACCACTTAACACTAATCTAAATATAGAATTCAGATCTGAATGTTCAGATTCACAGTGAGGTATTTAGCTTTCTAGTTACATCAGCCTTTAAAGGTAATTATTGTGATTTGTAACAAAACCCAAAATCCTCCAACAGTTTTTTTGGTGACTATGTCTTAAATCACCATTTCTGAATCCATTGTCAATGGATCATTTTTTTATTTCTTGAATGATGAAAGTGTCAATTGACTGCTTAGAGTAAATGTGTTTCTGAGGGTAAACTAGTGACTGACAGATTAGGCTGCTGTTCCCTCCCTTGTTTCTGCTGTAGAGATGAATAAACTGTTATCCAAAGGCCTCATGGCCACAATGTTTACTTGCTGAAATGTTCCTGGGTTCAAGGGGTTAATTTGCACTTACAACCTAAAGTCTGGGAGCATGTAAAAATGTAAACAGAAAAGCTCTGGATCAGGACTACCCAGGCACAAATTTTCAATATATGAGTCCAAACAGTGAACTTGAATGTTTCTCAGTTATATTAAGATAACCTACTACAATCCCTGATGGTAATTATAACCTATGCATGGATGCAAAAAACTCTGGCGGGGCACCATGAAGCAGGATCTAAATAATTCTGACAGCACACCATAAAGCAGGAATATCTGTCTGAGAATATGCCTATAATATAAAAAGTCTTTAAATGTGGCATCGACGTGTTTAAAAAGACACTTACCCTTCCTCTGTCCCTTTTTTCCTCACTTTTGTACTATTATGTTGTTGCTTCTTCCATGTAAGTAAAAATATCAGTCAGAGAACTAAATAAAAAGTTAAACAAGATCAAGAAAGCCATTTAAGTTATATTTAGATATTTGGCTATTTTTAAAAGTTAAGTTTCAATTCTAATCATTCTTATTTTTCCCACTTCGAATACTGTGTGTCCTTAAAAGGACAAGACAAGGTGGCAGAAAGACTTAAAGAAGGCTCATGAGAAGGGGACTGCATGGCATTCAGAGGTCAAATCAAGGCAGGCTATGTAACAGCAAGCATGCACCTTTCTGGGTTCAAGAGCTGGAGCTGAAAAGGGCACTGCAGCAAGTGTGGTCTGTAAAAACAAAAGCAGTTAGAAAGAGAAGGAATAACACTGCATTAAAATAGCAACAGATGTCTTGTAGGATGAAAAAAAAAAAAAAAAAGCTGGAACAGTTTGGATAATGTACTGCAAAAGTAAATGTCTGATGGAAAGCATTAATAGTCAAGGAACATATGTATTCTTATCTCAAGGCCAGACATCTTATTTCACATCTACAGTGCAAATGAATTACAACATTTATACTAGGATTGTTTCCCTTCTTCTTGAAAAAACAAAAATGCGCAAATGACTGTCTAACTTTATCTTGTGTAGCACCAAAAAAAAATGGTTCTTTATCAAGGAATCAGCATGTCTCCATGCATGCATGTCCCAAGCATGTCCTTTTGTTTCAGTGTTAACGCACAAAAAATAAAAGTTGTAAGTATGAAAGAGTGACTTACAGGAAAATTATGCCTGTAGGTGGGAGGTTCACTACTTACTAGTTCTTGCTTCCAATAACCATTGAACAATTCCTTGGTCCTGCTTCTACTAGTAAAGGTGTTACAGCATCCTCTTCCTCAGGCAGGACTTTGTAACACTACCATTGTAAAATTACTATTTTAAGCTACAAGGTCACATGCAATGCACCTGACCTTTCATGCCCTTCCTTTAAGTCTAAGAAGAGGTATTTAGAAACTGCATTTGCTAACAAGTACAGAATAAATAGAAACCTATTCAAATATTAACTTACAGAATGAAAGCTTGAAGATTTTGATTTCTGAGAACTAATACTTTCAGAATTTAAAATACTGTAAAAATGTTAGTAACATTTAAAGAAAAATATTATTTTTGAAGTGATGAGGCATATTTACATGTATCCTCTATGCGGTTTGTGCTGCATATCTGCACCCTAGTGGCTAGGTTTGGCAAACAGTTTCAAAGAAATCACTTAGGAACTCTAAAAGCCGAAGGAAACCTGTTGTGCATAGATTTCAGCCCACTGCCCTTCTTTCTTTTATAAATACTATGAAAAGATAATTTCTGAAATTTATCTTAACTGATATCCATTCAAAATTATGCACAGTAAGATGTACAATATTGATTTGACTGTTCACATTTATTAAGAATAACCACTCTTTTATAATCCACAGTGTGACATTTATACCATTCAGATCAAGTCCCACATATTAATATAATATTTACTAGTTTAGTTCAAACTGTGGAGACTTACTTCTCTGCTCCTAATGCCGTGTTAGTCATCACAGCTATTTCTGAAAAAATGTTTCTGTAACTGATACTCAAATCAGCAGCTAGAACAAGGTCAAACAGAAACATTGAAGAAGGTGCCAAACTGTTTTTTAAAAACTTGTTACTAGGTAACTAGATTTCTAACTTGGCTGTTTAAGGTCTCATCAATCTAGAGCAAACTCTTATCCCTAGATAATGTTTATTGCAAAATGCTTTAATGGTCAAATTTTTTTCAGTGTTCTCTGAAATGGCTTTCTATTGTATTGAGAGAACACTGAAACAACTTTCAGAACAAAACTATTTTAAATATCTTTACTCTTTACACCCTAAATATGAAAAAAAAAAAAAATTGTCAAAAGAAAATGTTAACTCAATTGTAAAGTCTATCTGAATGGCAAGCTGCAATTCAAAGTAGGAGATTGGTCTAAGGGAAGGAAAAAATAAAAAAACAAAACCAGAAACAATTTCTAAGTATTATGCAATATATATGTGTACTCAATCAGTTGCAAAATGAACTATCCAGTTTATCCTAAAAGGCACACACTCCTATGTATGTCCTAGATGGTTGAATGCAGGGAAATACCTGCCTGCAGAGCAATCAGCAAAGTGTTAGAACTCACTGAGCCTGTGAAAAAAATACATGATTTAGTCAATATCAATAAAGGTAACAGAAAACAAGATACTTCATTTTTACTGTTTTATTTTGAAATCACAGCAATACCAAGTTATCTCAGGCTATGTTTGTGAGATGATACGTGTCTAAAGATATAATTCAGAAATCAAGAAGATGGACACAATTTCATGTGTTGAACACTAAGAGTTACCTATTTATTTTAGTGGGAGACATATGCACTCTACAGTCCTGTAAATAGGTCATCTTTTTATTAGATTCCTATCTTTAGCTATTTATTGTAGCAGCAAGAGCAGACTACTAAATAGAGCAGAAATGCCTTTAACTGTGAGGTCTTGTTTCTAAGACATAAGAAATAATTCAGATATCAAACACAGCATTTCATCAGAAAAAAAAAAATAAATAAAAAAATAAAAAATGGTTGTGTGTATTACAGAAGGTCACAGTTCTTTGCTGCAAACCAGCTAATATATTTATCCCAGAAACCAAACTTTTAGGTATGATGTTGCAACTCAGCTGAATGCAGAAGAAGCTTGTGTGGATAGCTATCCACCTCAATCACTTCTTTGTCTGATTCATGAGGCTGCAAGAGTTCACATTCCCCAAAACATAACCTCCTGAATGACAACTGAATGCAGTCAACACGTCAGCATTGTTGGGCAATCACCCTGCAAGTGGGTGGGTTCCCCTTGTGCCTTTGGATTATGACTGTTTTTTAAATGAGGTTTGAGGCAGAGCTTAGAGGTCATAATTATATCAGCATTGTAGTGATTTCATTGACTGAAAGAGGAAGCTAAATAAAAGCAAATGTATTTATACAAAATGGAAAGGCTTCAAGACCAGCTAAGCAAAAAACAATTTCAGAGTATAATGTCAACTTAATTACAACAGTATACAGTGAAACTGAAGATTGCAAGTTGGGTGTTGAAATATCCTTAAAAAGAAATATGATGGAGAGTTACTCTATTCTGGATAGTCACTCTTATGCCAAACTCAAGAAAGTGTAGATACAGCATTTTTTTCAAATGTAGATGTTATTTTCATTTTGTTGAAATGTAGAAATTTTAGCTTATAACTTCCCTTTTTTTTTCTTTCCCAAAATGAACAGATTTTATCACAATTTGAAAAAAAAAAAAAAACAAACAATACAAACCAAAACAGTATTTTATCCTAACTAGTTTTGTTCCCCACCCCTATTTTCAGTTTATCAGTAAGTAAACCAAATGTAAAATGTTATTAAAACACAGTGTTTATTTAACAGGTATTTCATTAAAGTTCCGGGCATTTTATTACTGTTAGAAAACTCCTTGCTGCATCCGTAGCTGTAGTCAGAAAAAGCAATTATTATACATTCTTTGGGAAATATTGTGGACAATATTTGTTTTGGAGTTATTTTGATTTATTAATTTTAATTTGTTTGGAGCGGGGTTTTTTGTTTGTTTTTCAGGTTTGGTTTTGTTTTGTTTTGCTTTGTTCTGTTTTGCTTTTTGCATCAGACTCTTGAGGAACAGTGAAGAGCACTAAAGGAGAGGGAAGGTACTTAACATTACTTTCAATTTTGACCTCTACTGCTCCTAAAGAGCCAAAGTCCAGAAAGCTGCTTTATAAAATAAAGCTCTCAGATATCCAAAGTCTCATCTGTATACACACACATATAAGTTTAAAATGTTTTTTCCCCACATCCTGTTATGCCATCCCCTATAAAAGAGTGAGCTGATTTGGGAAAGGAAAATCTACTCAGGTTTTCAGGTAGAAACATATCCTGAAGTATAAAGTAAGATATTGACATTGCATAGTGGGTAAACAATTCTAACTGCAGTGCTATTTTCTACTGTGTTTGTGATCTTTAGACAATTTCTAGCCTGCTCTTTAGAGGTCTAGTTGCAGCCATCTCCCATATCTACCTACAGTGTTGGAAATCAAGTAGATTAGGATCTTTGTTCCTTTAGTTCCTCACTTTATCCTCAGTAAAACAGGAGGTAAACATTCAGTACAAACCTGGAAGTCACCTGTCCTAGCAATGTCTCCATTATCTTTTTCTGATGTTAATTTATTTAAATATCCATTCTGAAACATTTGATTAGTTTGCACTTGGTTGCTGTTCCCATTAATAACCAGTTCAGTCTATCTCTTTGAATACAAGTAAATGGAAAGGTTTTTTCTTACTTGTTGCATAGATATTCATAAGAAATAATACAAAAAAAATTCAAATTCATCATTAGCATTTAGAGAGAAGAAAGCAACAAAAGAGAAAAAGATATATGCAACTGAAAGAGTGAAGGTAAATTATATAGATAACTAAGCAGTTATTCATTATGCTAGTGAATTTTACCTGATGCCAACTCAGAGAATAACCTGGAGCGCTTCTAGGAACACAAGTTCTGTAGTTCTCACATTTCATTTAAAGAGTTGTCAGCCTTTCAGGAATGCTGGATTAGCCTGTCTTTATTGTTACGTAGACTAGAAGCTATCTATGATGAGAAAACCAAAAATGAACTGAGAGACTTTCCTGACAGAGTGTGTTCAAGAGTCGTAGCATAAGATGATGGCTGTAGTATCATGACACCAATAGCTTATTTGATATGAATTAGGAGCAATATCTAAATAATATATCATCAAGAAGAGTGCAAGCTGCAAAATTATAGTGCCTCTTTCTGCAGTATGACAGCGTTCATTCAGATTGAATCATTGTGGTTTCCTTACCGTTACTTATGATGTTTGTCCTATTGAAAATGTCCATGAGAGAGAGACATTAATCATCTCATCTAAAGTAGATGAACAAATGGAAAGCCCAGCTGAATGATCTACAGAGAATTCTTGCTGAGAAATATGGCCTTATTTATATTTGGTGTGAAGATATTCAAAGCAAGGAAAAAATACAGTTATGCAGTCAAACTTTAAAGATTCCAGAAACATTTGAGTTGTGTGAAATGCAATAAAACCACAGGAAATTATAAGATTGTCTCTACGTGTTCCAGCATTCCAAATCATGTGGAGGAAACTCTCAAGGGTTTCAACTATTTTATTCTCCTGTCAGACTCTTCAATAGCGTTTGTTTGGACAGTTTTGCACTTTTATGTCAAGTTTCCTTCTTTATCTTTCTGTTTCTACACTTTCTGTGATTTTTTTCTTCTAGAGTATACAAACAGCATTTCTGACAAGCAAAGGTGTGTCATAAACTCTTGGGCCATTTTCAGCTACCTTAGACAACAACTTCATGATTTCCAACTTTATAACCATATCTGGTGAACATGCAGATTAAATCTAAAAAACAACAGGAAGCATAGTAGAGTGAACATAACAGCACATTTCACTGCTATCAATTAAATATATTACCAGTTCTTTAAAAATTTATAACAATGAATTAAAAAAAAAAAGACTAATGTACAAGTGCCATCAATGTTCTGTGGCTGTTAGCAAAGCCACCCAACCTCCTGTCAATCCCTCCAAATTCTAACTTCCATCACCTTTTTGTTCTCTTCTTTTATTTCCACTCCTGAGCCAGTGATGATTACATGAATTGAAATATTTTCCCTGTGGAGCACTTGTTTGTGAGCAGCTGGCCTGTTCAGAAAGCAAAGTGCTTTCTGTTACCTTGCCTACCAGACTCCCCATTTTTATATAACCATAGCTTAGATCAACCACAGTTGCACATAGCTCTGAATTAATTGTTAGCAGTATGTGTGAAGTGTGACATCCGTATATTCAACTTGTTGCATATTCAGCACTGAGTAAGTCACCCTTGGTGCATTCAACACCTACTTGGATAACATTATTCTTTTGCTGTCGTTGTTTTGTTTGTTTGAAAAAAAAATAATAAAATAAAAAGTATAAAAAGGTGAAAGATAGATGTAGTCAGACAGTAGCAATGATATTTGGATTCAAAAGGTGCAGCAGAAATTGATGTATTTTCTACCTTTTATTACAGAAAGAACAAAGAGGATTTCAGCACATGGCATGTGGAAGAGCAGCAGCTTTTAAGATCAAGTTCCAGGTCTAGAAATATAAATTCATAGTTAAAATACAGATTAGAGTTCAGACATACACTTGTAATGAAAAATAAATTTAATTATACTCAGGCAGCTATTCTACAAAACAAAATTCTACTCCACTACGGATGTATCAACACAAACCTAATTGCCTGCTATAATCCCTCTTTCATTTGTTTACATGATTCTTTCCTAAAATGCATCTGATGGTCCAGGAGGTAGAGGCAGTCAAATACATCTTAATGGTTTTTTCCCTAAAGATTATTATTTTTTTAAATTATACTCAGCTTCGTATTGAGACCACATTGGGAACTTTGTTTTTGGGGGTGGATTGTATTTTAGGCAAACCCAGTAAAATTATTTAACTATATTAACTTTGTTTCATGCTACTGGAATAAAGTAAAAGGACTAAACATTGCTGTACTTTTAAGATTTTAGAATTTATTGACACAGCATCCCTGTTTTTAAATTTCTTCAAAATAAATGAAGTGATTAAGATGTTACTAGTTTCTGGTCTATAACTTTCTATAACTGTTAGAAACTGTAAGAAGCAGACGTTTATTTATGTTATTTATACCAACCTGCAATAGACAGGCTGTAAAGTTCATTTTCCTATTAAAGATGTAATGATGCTTTTAGTAGCAGCCTTTAACCCAACCAGAGAATATTGCTAAACCCTGTAATATCTCCAGAATAAAATCAATTTTATAGGATATATGAAAGAATTTTTAAAAGACAAAATACACAATTGTTTTATTACATTTTGTTAGATTTTGAAAGACTAGTGAGCACATCTGTAAAAATTGTTAAAAATTTACTGACTTCTGACAAGACTGTAAGTTCATCCAGCTAATAAGCAAAGAAGATGAAATAGCTCCCCAAATATTGCTGTCCACACATTATGATACAGTTAAGTAACAAGTCTATACATTAAGGAAATCTGTACTATCCACATTGTTCAAATGTATAGCTGCAAAAAAATATAATTTTTTCCTTCTCATGCTCTTCTAATGACATTTCTAAAATACTCAGTTTAACTTAGAGTGAAAATAGTTGTTACATTGAAAGTAAGTTATGTTTAAGACAAAAAAGTGTTCAACAGCAATTAAATCACATGACTTCAGAAACAGTTTTATCTTTCTATCAAAAAGAAAGCTACTGAAATTTATTCCCTGTTTGGCAGCTCACTGGGTTACTGTTGCTTAGATATCTTGTTAAATGTTTCTTCTACAAAACGATTACCAGATAAGTCTCAAACAAAACTGACTTCACTAAGGCCAAATCGACTGTTCAAGGCAGGAAAGTCAAATATATTGGTCCTTGTCATAGGCATTCCATTTGGTTAGCTTTCAGACTTAAGTGAAAAGTTTCTGAGCACTCAGAAAATTCCAAATGCTGTTTCTCTGGTTTTGAGGGAATGGGGCAAGACCTCAAAGAACAAATTACTAAGAATTTTATACTGTATTGTCAAAAAAAAATGAGTTCATATAAACAAAGAAGTGTGTGGCCGGAGTACTATCTCCTGATGGTTTTCACATGTTTGCAACACAAACCTTCCATATGTTGAGTGCATACAATACTGAAAGTAAATTTTAAAAGTTAGCTTCAATTAAAAAAAAATAAATAAATCTAGAAGCCCACACTTCATGTTATTGTCTTGGTTACTAGCAACTTATTTTCCTCCTTATGTTGTAGCACTTCTCTTTCAGTAATTCCAGGTTGTGTTAGGGTTTTTAGTGTAAAAGACAGTTTTTATTGGGAAAGATTTTCATGATAGGGATCTGGGATTCTCTCTTCACTGTTTTTTATACAAGTATCTATTGTTGAGGTGAATTCCAATTGAAATGTCAGGAGATCACTCTATTATTACTTTTGTCCTAAATTTCGAATCCCAGAAGAAAAAGTGAGATTAACATTAGACTTCCTGAGATGACTGTATGCATATAATCCCATAGCTAGGCAGAGATAACCTAGGATATTAAGATTATAAGAACCTGTATTTCAAGAAAAAAAATCCTCATGCATTTAAATGTATCCAATATGACATGTGAGCCCCTCTGTTTTTCCCATTAATTCTCATTGCTCCATTACAAAGAACAAGAATGTTATCGGTATTTGTACTTCTCTATAAAATGAGGACAGAAAAGCACTCTATTGATAACCTATTGCTCAGTAATAGAACTCAGTATCAGTTAGGAAAAGTTTTAAATAAAAGAACTCTCTTATACTCAATTTTATTTCCCAATCAATTTATTGTTTATGGATATACCCTAAAGAGTAAGAATTTAGTTATAAATATTACCCACTGAAACCACAGCCTCAGTCAGAAAAAGTTTAATTGCCAGGTACTCTCCTACTCATATATTCCAGACACATAATTTGAAGTATTTTTGTTCATTATAGCAAGCTTTGTCATATAAGTATGTCATGTGTTGTACCAAATGGCAAACATCAAAAAAAGAGTGGATAGATACCTGGAAATACCCATCCAATATGCCTGTGTTTGGCTATGGCCTGGGTCACAATACAGCACCTTATTGCCATGGAGAATATTAGGACTGTTCTGTCTTTGTGAAATTCTACACAGTAGCTACTTCTCAGGCTCTCAAACCTAATTAAATACAAATCATGCTCTGAAATCAGAATCTTTCCTTCTTACCATCCTTACTCGAACAAATTTTTATATTCTCCTCCCAAAATAACAAGAGACTTGTCTTCAATTTGCACCATTTCATGCTGAAACACACAGTAATTTGAACACAGTGTGAATTTGAGACTGTATACAGAAAATAAATACAATTAATATTTGGATCAGAAGCAGATTGCCATCAGAAAAAAAAACAACCAAACAAACAAAAAAAAAACCCAACTAGCTTTACTCGCAGTACATAACATGTAAATTAATTTTACATTCTGGAACTCACATTTGGAGCTAAAGTACATTGATTCTAAAGTCAGTAATCTACTCTGTAATCTCTACACTCATAAAATATAGAAGAATGTGGAAAAGAGTCTTATTTTTAGATAAAGATACTTATATAGCAAAAGTATTTGTGTTTGCTAAGCATGACCTCAAATGCTAATAAACATCACATAAGGTTATGCTGTTTCCAGTTGACTAAGGGAGTCTTTTCAATAATTGCTAAAGCTAAGGAAACAGAAGAAGAGCATTTGCTCCCAGAATAATTCAACTTCCAGATTAGTTTTAAGAGGTATATAAATGAGTCTATTTTTTTTCCAGAGTAACCTTAGTTGTCTGTTAAAACATAGCTCCGCATTTTCTAGATCTAGAATTCAGTGAAGTAAATATCAAGGTAGTGTTTATATCATACAAATTTTCAGAGGAGAGATTTTAATATCGTCCTAATAAAAAAAATTATAACATAGTTTCTTAGGACTTTATTTTTTTTTCTGCTTTTAATCATTCAGTACTGAAAAAAAGAAAAAATAAAAAAGGACACAAGGACACTATCTGGACAAATAATCACAACCGCTATTGCAGAGAAGTGGAAAATGGCAAGCAAGATTAAAAAGTCATTTTGTGTCCAAAAGTTCATCTCAGGACCCCAGATGAGAGTTTAATATGACAGTCATTGCCCTAAAGAAATAATTACTGATAAATTAACAATATAACACATACATGTATAACAATGATGCATAATTATTTTATACATCTATTTATATATATATATATTTTATTACTTGATTTTAACTAGATTTCAGTTAGTTTATCCCCTGTTAATGTTTTTAATAAGTGGTGCAGTTTCTGTGCCAGCATGCATTTTTGATGACTTTAAGAAATTTATCATCATATATGCATGCTAGTCCTACATTTTTATTTTATCTTCTCAGAAGAGTTTGTATGCATTATTTTCTGCTGCAATGATTGGTATCTTAAAAGCAACTGGAGAAAATATGTTTGTTGCCACCTCTGTTAAAAACTTACAGCCAGTGGGCACACTGATCAAGAATGAGATACCTGTGCACAGTTTCAGTTTTACAGAAAGGAATAAAGGTATTCTTGCTGAAATTCTCCTCCGTCTCATTTTAGAAAATGGAAAAGCCAAAAATCCCCAGGTATCAGGCTTAATGCAAGGATAAATTTGAATTCTAGGTTTCTGATCCCACAAATATACTGACAAATACTGAGGTTGCGTAGCCCACTTTTGAACCTTGTAACAGAGTAAGGCCCAACCCACAGCAATCAGATTCCATGCTAGGCCTATAAAGAGAACCCTACTGGCTGGGTAACCTATATCAAAGCAACAAATGAGCCAATTCATCTTACAGCAGGATAGCAAAATGTACAAAAGCTTTAAATTGCACTGTAAAGACTTAGAAAACACAAACTTTTTTTTTTTTCCTTTCAAAGACAAACCTTCTTATAACTGACTGTGTAATGAAGATAGGTTCCTCAGTGAGGTTATTCTGAGCTTGTCTATCAGGTTTGACTTTTTCACATCCCTGTCTATCAGACAACTAGTTTAGTACTCATGCATGCCTGAGCCAGTTTTATGATCACCATGTTCAGCTACTATGTAAAATTAACCTGTATCTTAATCAGTATTGAATCTGTATATCCAATGTCATCTGTATTAATCTGTATCTGCAATTTTTATTATTATCAGTCAATAATAATTGATTGCATTTTGCACATACTAAGTGAGATACTATAAGAAAAATATAAAGGTCAAACTGTGTGCTTATGCAAGGCCTCATCAGTAATGTTTTCAGAGTCTGGTGACCAGCAAGACCTTGTTGTGTCTCAGACAACTCAGGACCGAGTCCTGTGTAAGGCAAGCATGAACAGAGCAGGTGGGATGGCAGGCTATCCCCCTTGCCTCGTTCCTCTCCAGTTTGCCTTCCCTGGTAATTTTCAAGCAGCTGCTCTGCACATGTGCTGACCACAAGAGCTCATCTTGGAAGAAGGCTGCCCCCACACCCTCTGCCGAGCCCCATTCCACAACTCTCTGGAATGTTGTAATGGAACTCTCTGATTGCAGCTGTGGATCCCAGAACTTTCCAGAACGATGAACTGGGCAAGTGCAGAAGCTCAACTGTATGTTGCCATCCCTGAGGTTGGAGGGTGGCAGAGCAGGACAGCTCTCCGGAAAAGACCTTGCTGGAGCCAAGGTTGGTGATACATCTGTCCTATCTTCTCATCTATCTTTCCACCTTTCCTTTCTCTCTCCTCTTTTCCTTCTACGAGTTAAAGGGCTACAAACTCCTAGCCATTTTCCCTAGTTTGATCCATTCACTGGTTACAGGAGTTGTCATTGTGAGTCAAAGACATCGAGATTGCCTGCGATTAGCATCTAAGCAGTGAGCTCTTAATTAAGCATTTCCTGTGGTTCCTCTGGGCCATTTGCCTTGGCTTCTTTTTTCTCTGAGCACTGCTGCGAAGGCACTTGTGCATAATTCCTGCCCTCCAAGTCTTACTATGAAACCTGTTGACTTATGGATAGACATCCAGGAGGAAATTCTAGATACGAAGAAGACAGGGGAAAAAAAAAAAAAAAGCGCATTAGAAAAATGCCAATATTTGCTAGTAAAAACAGCAAGGAAGAAAAAAACAGTGGTAATTGTAGTTCTGCAGGCTTGCATATGGCAAAATACATACTTTTCCTAAAGTCCTAGAAAACTTCTTTGACCTAGTATTATACAACTGTCACAGAGAACTGAAAGCATAGGGAAAAGAAAAAAAAAACATTTTTGCATTAATATTGTAAGCTATTGAAATGAAAAGAGGGTGGCTCACAGAACTCCCTCAATTCCTAAGCCTTCCTCAGATCATCAGATGGCCTCTTTCAGATGGCAAAATATTCCCACAGGGGAAGAAATTACAGAATAATATTCCTACAGTAACAGTAAGGAAAAAAAATAAAACTAGTGGCTAAGGACTAAAAAGGATTTTTTGAAACATCTAAATCAAATTAAAATAGGCAATCTTAGCAATTGTGTCTATTTACAAGAATCATTAAACCACCCTCCTCTTCTACCATTGCTCAGATGTTATTTTCCTAGCACAGTATTCTGACTGTGTCATACCTCTCTCTAGTTCTGGTTCTGGCATTATTTTATTTAACAGACTTACTTATCTTTATTTCAAAGACGATTTTAGTTTACCAGTGAAGAAAAACCAACAGGGGAACTCCAGATAATTTGATGCAAGAATGGTGGTAGCGCAAAGCCACTATCTAAAGGATCAGTCAGGGCAGCTACCTATTTCTCTATCAGTTGCCATGCGAAGAGGTGCTATACCAAATGCTGTGTATCTCTAAAGAAATATGTACAGAAGGGGATAAAGTAGCAGTGGTTAGAGACAGGTAAAACAGTGGTCCTGGAACAAAGTCTTAAAATGTGTCTGAGGAGGCAGATAAGAAGTGTGAGAATTCCTAACACAGAAGAGGAATTCAAAGGACTGGTGTTTGTCCTAAGGAAAGCACAATTAAGGCATGTGTATTCCTTTTAAAAACATGTAAGAGGAACTTTTTTAAGTCAGACATAAGCACAGTGCTGCAATAACAAAGTTATCTGTGGCCTTAAACCCTGCTGTGACTTGCAGATCTTCTGAGTTCTGTGCGTGTACATCCGTTGTGAAGTCACTTAATCTGCCAATCTTGGTAGGGTACTATTGTGTCTATAGCTACATAGTGCTGAAACAAAACTCTTACATTAATTCACTTTTCTGATGAAGCATCATGGAGGGCACCTTGAACTTAATGGCAGTTTGGTTGTGCTTGCAAAGTGTGAAGAAAGCGCAAGTCTCTGAGCTAATATAGCTCAAAGATTAATTTCTAACCTTAATGATTTTGTGAAACAGCCTTTTGAAATCATTGCAATCATACCAATTAGCTTTAAAGTCTTTCTAACAATGTACCCCCTCTTTCACAAAATACTTCTCAAGATGCAATGAGGATTTATTTTTATTAATTATATTCTGGTAAGTGAGTCTATAAACTCTTTGTTAATAGCATATTTGTGTCAATTTTACAAGACTGCAGCGTTTCCAAGAAACTAAATTTAACAGCAATACAGTGTCTAAGGACATGAAACACTCTTAAAAAAAAAAAATAAAAAAAAAAATAATGCTGAACTATTCAAACAGACATCCTTTCCATTTTTTTCTTTTCTGGTGTAAGGTGAAAAGAAATAGATTCAGCATATATCTATTAAGGAAAGCTACATAAGAAGCTGGAAATGTAGAAACAAATTATTTAAAAAAAAAAAAAAAATATTAGCAGATATATATGGCAGTACTTGCAGTTACAGTGAATGTAGAGAACTGCTACACATATTGTTTAAAAGTATGAATTCATTTTAATTATCTATAATATATCAATGTATCCAAGAATAATAACATTTTATCACAATTTTTACTTCTAAAATCATGCTGCGTCATTTAGAGGGTTTTGCATTGGGTTTGCTACTTTAAGTGTTTTCATTGCTCCTACAATGCATAACTATTAGTACCACAGGCACTTATTTGTTCATGGACACATGCACCCACAACAAATGAAACACAGCATCTGGACACATTTAATTCAGGAATCACTGAACCAAAGGAATCAGAAATCAAAGCCAAGAGAACAGACAACAGTAACTGTCATGTTCTGACGGGAATAGTATCAAGAACATACGCTGCACTCCCCCTAAGGCACAGTTAGACAAGGACAAAATTTTAGCAACATTTGGTAAGGGAATACACTTCAGGAATAGAAGAGTCCTCAGACCCAGTTTGGAAAAACTGGTAGTTACCACATAACTGACAACTTGCCCTATACGATAGCTCATGTTTCAGAGGGCTACGCTTGGATGAATTCCACAATGCAGTAGGACCAGGTAGCACCCATGACAGTGGTATGGTTCACAACACATTTTACTGGCTCAGCAATGCCTGGACCAAGCTGCTTAGATTCAAACACAATAATCAAGAATTCCAGCATATCCCCATTTCACTAACTTTAGTAACTCAGTTATCCAAGGAAAACTTGGAATTCTTAGCAAAAAGTCTGTGATACCACTCCTTCCTTTTTACTGGAGACAGTTTTTGCCTGGTGTCTTGCCTGATGACCTTCGGCAGAGATGAAATTACTCTTCCAAGCGAAAGATTACCCTATTCATATCTTAGATAAAAGTACTTTGAAAGAGCTGGGAGTTGAACAGAACTTGCCCTCAAGTAAGGAAACATACAACTATATTAGCTAAGAGGGGAAAAAACAGTACATAAAGTATATATCCATTGCCTTGCATATGAAGACCTGTACATAGCACGTGTGTGTCTGTATATAGGTGTGTCTATATATAAGAAATCCTAAATGCGTAAGATTTGAAACAGGGTTACTTTTGTTCTTTCAAGACTACTTTCATCAGCTTTTGTGACTCATATATGCATTAGTCAAGTGTCTGAATTGTCTGGAAAAAGATTAAGATGAATTAAATAATTCCAACATCACCATACCACAACATGAAGACTGCAGTCACTATTCGCTGTGAATTACAGTTGCACCTTGTCTGGCTGAGATGGAGTTAATTTTCTTCATAGCAGCTTATATGATGCTGTGTTTTAGATTTGTAACTAGAACTATGCTGATAACACAATTTAGCTATTATTGAACTGTGTCGGTACCATTGAAATGGCATCAAGACCTTTTGTGTTTCTCACTGCACCCTCATTGAATAGGTTGGGGGTGCACAAGAGTTTGGAAAAGGACACACGTGACTTTATTGTGTTTTATTTGCTAAGAAGTGAAGCTTACAGGTTCTTTATCTGTCAGATGTGGTTGGGCAGCAGTTCTGAGGTCAAGAGTTGTCATTGTTTCATTCTGCCAGTAGGAGAACTTGCCACTATGTTTACTGTTTTAACCTTTCCTATGAAAATCTCACTTTAGTTGGATCAAGACACTTAAAAATTAATAAATAAATAAATTTCAGACTATGCAACAAAACTTATGGGAAAATATACATCAGCAAAATTTCTTCAAAATGGCTTTCTGAAATTCAAAAGATACAAGTACACTTAGAAACTTCATGCCAATTCAAGAGGAAAACACAAAAGCCACTTCACAGGAAAACTCACCATCAGTTTTAGCACACACATCTTAAAGTGTCTGCAGCTTTTGTGTTTTCACTCTAGTCAACTACCCTGTCACATTACCTATTACAATATCATAACTAGAGTTCATCAAAATCAAATAATATGTATAATAAATATTGTTATTTTGACTATGTGAGATGTCTTTTTCTTCTGCTCCCCTTTTATTTATTTATTTATTTATTCAAAATACTCTAGGCTTTCCTCTTGCAAGATTTTTTAATCAGTTTTTCAGGTTTTGATTTTTTCCCTACATACCAAAGACTTTCTCAGGAGAAAAATTTCCATTCAGCAC
Organism: Chaetura pelagica; assembly: GCF_000747805.2. NCBI lineage: Eukaryota > Metazoa > Chordata > Aves > Apodiformes > Apodidae > Chaetura > Chaetura pelagica. The sequence goes on along the minus strand of NW_009952884.1, from coordinate 2,144,113 downwards.
TACTTTCAGCTTACTTTCCAAACCTCACTGCAGACTAATTAATTTAGAATTTAACACACCAAAAGCCTTTCAACACTGCAGTGCATGAATGCTCAGGTACTTAATCCTGGAAATACAAAAGGCATGCCCAAATAACAAAATAAAAAGCTCCCATTGACACCACTAAGCACAGGAACTCCAGAAAAGCAAGTAGTATAGCTACATTACCACAGAGCTTGAATTATGAGTTTATTTACAGCACTAAAAGGAATTAGAAATTCACCTCCACACTGTGCTACATGGTGCCATGTATTACACACCTTTGATAAAACATTTTGGTTTGTGTTACTTGCAAGGCAGGATCTTGAGGAACAGGGATGTTAAGAAGAACCCTACATATCCCAGAAAATAAATAGTTTGCTGAAGTTGTTACGATTTACGTTCCCTGGAGATGGGACCTAGTCCTTTCTGTGCACAACTCAGAGAAAAAAGCATAGCCTTTTACTTTAGGATTTTTGCTGGAACACTGACATTCACTTTAAATTCTTTATGTAGCTCATGCATTTTAAAATGCACCTTCCACTATGTATAAAATAGTTTGAAATGAGTGAAAAGGATGCATCTGACTCTGATCCAGTTGTGTGATGCTGGCCTGGAAGAGTGAGATAGAGAGGTTTTGTCCCTTGTCCAAGAACCATTTATATATTTTTTAAGTTACTAGTACTAGACATCATGCAATCAGAATCTGAAAACTTGTATTTATAAATAATTTCAGCTTTCTAAATATGAATATCTATTTCTGTAGGTTCAAAAACCTTAAAAACTATTAACTCATCTAAATGTGCAGCCAAAAGTCAGTAGGGTTTAGTTTTTCAGGTCCCCTCTGTAAAGATAAAACTGGTAAAAGTCCTGTTGAAAAAAAAAATAAATAAATGTATGCATGAATTTTTGTGACAAGGGTGTATTCCATGTTTCCTAGACAATTCCTAGCTATTCCTCTTTCACACAAGGCTATTCTGTTCTTGCTCATGAAGCCACTGTTGGCTAGTATTTGGAGATAAAATAAGAGCTACAGAAATAAACATCTCTGCACTTTACCCTGGCCTGACCAAGATCAGCTGTCAGGTTACTCACAAGTGGTCTCTAACCTCTTCTTTACTTGAAATGGCAGACTACTTAGACTTGGATTATTGCCATATTTATTTTTTTAAAAAAGCCAGCAATGGCATAACAATTTCACATCAAATTATGTCAGTTGCACTCAGTAAACTTCTCCAATGATGTCTTTTCATCAGCTGTGTCATAGCCATAAACAAAAGAATCAACACCTCTAGCACTTTAGCAAGTGAAATCAGCTAAAACTGTTATTATGGAGTTATTTCTTCCAGCCCTATACATATCTGCCTCTCCAAACCAAATCTGTATAACAGTCATCTTATCCTCATTCAAGTCCCTTATATGAGAAATATGAGATATAAAACTGATCCACTGCAATAACAGATGAGCAGACTTGAAAACCAGTATTGGTGGAAAACAGTTTTTAAAAAAGAGAAGATTTAGACTTCTGTCCATACATCATCAGTGAAACTACTTTGGGACTACTGGCGCCTTCAGCTGAATCAGTGAAGCTGATACTCTGTCTCACTGGAGCACTTGTAAGCCTGTGAGCCCTAAGCTGTACTTTCAGTCAATGTCATTTCGTTCATATCGGTCAAGCTTTAGACTTTAATGATTTTCTGACTAGACATGTGCTTGCTGAGTCAGTGCTTTGGATAAATGTTGAAGAAACGTCTAATGGAGACAGTATTATACCACTGAGATCACATTGTCTCTTTTGTTTCTTGTAACCCTTTCCCAACCTACTATTTTCTATAGTGTTTAGTAGCCCAACAATATTCTGCATTTACTTCATGCATATGCACCAAATTAAGCAGTTTCCCTCCCACCCATATGGTGGGTTGATATGCACAGATGCTATTAAAGAGTTCTGTGCCACATAAAATCCCAGCTGTCAACTAAAAAAAAAAGAAAACCACAAACTACAAAAAACCCCAACACTAGAAAAAGCTCTTTCACTCATCATCCAAAAAAGAAAAACAGCAGAAAATAAGCCCATGACAAACTAGATAAACATGAACAGACCCACACAACACCTGACATAGAAACAGATCAGAGATTGGGGATGGAATTCAAAAGAAGGACCAATATTAAATAATTTCAGAAGTTGAGAGTAATTCATTAAAAATGTTAATCTCTAGAAAATAGCAGTCAACAAAATACTTTTGACAGTCCTTTGAAACACAAGCAAGCTCTTAATTGCAAAGGTTTCCAAGAATCCTAGGCTACAGCATTTTTAAACTAGAGTTAAGGAGTGTAAATATCAGAAAAATATAAATGCTATAGAGCACAGCGACTAATTAAGAAAAATTTCTCCAAACACTTTTATTAATCTTTTCAGTATTTTGCAGCTAACAGGTGTCTTCCCCTTTTTAAGGTAACATTCATGCTTCTATGAAGTTCAGAATAAGTGTAAAATGACAGCTGAACCTTTTTCAATCCTCAGCCCGAGTTTATCACAGAAGAAATAATTTTCTCTTCAAAATTTATTTTATTTTTGTTACCTTGATGTTTCCATCAAAGCTTGAAAACCACTGCCTACAGTTTCTGATAGCTCTAAAGATAAAAAAGCAGCCATGATAGATAAAAAATATTTACATTAGTTAATAACAGAATTTGGTACATAGGTGCCAGTTGTGCCAGTACCTCATGTGGGTTTTGTTTGTTTGCTTGCCTTTTTGCGGTGTTTTGTTTATTTAAATTGGAGCCCAAAATTCAAAGTGTTCATTCCTTTGTAATTCAAATTGCAATTATTGGACGATTATAACATCAACTGGCAAGTGGCTGCTGGAGATGTGCTGCATAAAATCAAAGATTATACAATTGTTGAACAATATCTTAATAGAATCAAAGAATCGTAGCATGTGTGGGGTTGAAAAGGACCTTTAAAGGTCATCCAGTCCAACCCTTCCTGCAGTTAGCAGGGATCTCTTCAACTAGATCAGGTTGCTCAGAGCCCCACCAAGGCTGAACTTGAATGTTTCCAGGGATGGGGCCTCCAACACCTCTCTAGGAAGACTATTCCAGTGTTTCACCACCCTCACAGTAAAGAACCTCTTCCTAATATCTAATCTACATCTACACTGCTCTAGTTTAAGACCATTGCCCCTCATCCCATTGCTTCACAACCTTGTAAAAAGTCCTTCCCCAGCTTTTTTGTAGGCTCACTACTGGTACTGGAAAGCTGATGTAAAGTCTCTGAGAGTCTTCCCTTCTCCAGGCTGAATAACCCCAACTCTCTCAGCCTGTCTTCAGAGGAAGGGTGCTCCACCTCTGGTCACCTTTATGGCCCTCATCTGGACTTGCTCCAACAGCTCCATGTCTTTCTTTTGTTGGTAGCTCCAGAGTACTCTAGGTGAGGTCTCAAGAGAGCAGAGTAAAGGGGGAGAATCCTCTCCTGATCTGCTTGCCACACTTCTTTTGATGCAGCCCAGGATGTGATTGGCCCTCTGGCCTGTGAGTGCACATTGTTTGCTCTTGTCCAACTTTTTGTCCAGTATCCCCAAGTCCCTTTCCACAGCACTGCTCCCTATCACATCATCCTCCAGCCTGTTTTGATAATGAAGATTACCCCAATGCAGGTGCAGTACCTTGCCCTTGGCCTTGTTGAGCCGAACGAGGTTCACATGGGCCCACTTCCATAATTTGTCCAGGTCCTTCTGGTGATAATCCATTCCTCTGACATGTTGAGCACACCAGTCAGCTTGGTGTCATCTGCAGACTTTCTGAGGGTTCCCATGATCACACTGTCTATATCGTTGATGTAGATATTAAACAGCATTTGTCCCAGTACAGACCCCTGAGGGACACTACTTGTAACCCATCTCTATCTGGACACTGAGCCACTGACCACTACACTCTGGATGTGACCATCCTGCCAATTCCTTATCCACTGAACAAGCCACCCATCAAAACTGTATTTTTCCAAATTAGAGATTAGGATGTTGTGGGAGACCATGCCAAAGGCCTTGCAGAACTCCAGATAAATGACATCCACCACTCTTCCCTTGTCCACTGATGTAATCACTCTATTTTAGAAAGCCACTAGGTTGGTCAGGAAGGACTTGCCCTTAGAAAAACCATGCTGGCTGTTTTGAATCATCTCCCTGTCCTCCATATGCCTTATCAGAGCTTCTAAGAGTATCTGCTCCATGATCTTGCCAGGAACAGAGGTGAGGCTAAGAGGTCAATTTTGTGGAAAATGGGCTTTTATTGGAGCACGTAGAAAAACGTTTTGAAATAACATTTCATATTCTGACTGCACAGGAGACAAAGTCAAGTTTTAAAAGCAAGGTAACCTTTGATCAATTATGAATTTACTGCTGAAAAGATTAATTTAAGACAAGTAGGCTTTATGTGGGAGTTTTATTACAGTCCACCCTTGGCAAAAATGGCTTGGATAACTACTGCTGCTAAGACAGGAGGAACGTGTGTCAATAATATGTGTGAATGAAGTCACAAAAACTGTCTGGGAGAGTGTCTGCTCAAAGCTGATCATACTGAGGAGGAAGACCATCAGGCAGGTTAAAAAGTAACCAAGGAGCTACAATGACACTATTGCAACAGTGAAGGAGTTGGTCTAAAAAGATGTCTAAAATAAGCATGTAAATTTAAAACTGAGGAGAGAGACCTCAGAGTGGAAGCCAAGTCCCAGTTTGACAATGCCAGAACTCACACAAACACACACACAGATACCCCACTGATCCTGGGGACCTCTGCCTTGTCCAGACTTTGCAGTCTCACCCCTGGGCACTGAATGCAATAAGCAGCTTCTGCTCTCCAGTGGTGGGACCAATATCAGGGGTGACACAGGTCGCACCTACAGCTGGTATGTGCATATGTAAACTCTTGGTGTGCTTTTTTGGTAGCTGAAAAGAGAGAACAGCATGAGCACACACAAAGCTGGATCACCCGCTGTGAGGGTCGGCAGCCCTCCCCTCTCTGGGGCCACTGACTGCCTCATGGAGCAGTGATCTAACCTACTCAAAATGGCTGCTCCTCTACTGCTGCCTTTCCCTTCCTCATGGGCTGAACATCTACACTGCCATACTGAAGAAACAGATCCTAAAGCTGGAACCCGTGGTGGGAGAACCGCAACATTGTTGTTGTTCCTCCCAGAAACTGCAACAAGGTTTGGACTCCAATTGGACAATAGCTCAGAGGAGACAGCAAAGAACTAATTGGAGACTTTGGACTACAATGTAACAAACTATATAAGAACTGGGATACACTGCCAGATGCCTTTTTCTTCTTGCTGCCTTGGATTGCTTGCTTGCTGCTTCTCCCATTGGGGTTGGCTTTGATTACTTTGTTGCTGCTGACTGCTCAGGGGCTGCTTCTGGGCGTGTGGCTGGGACTGTGATGCTGCTGCCCTGTGCTTCTGCCAGAGAGCCAGGGAAGAAGAAAAAATGAGAACGCTCCTTCCAAGGTCATACACTGCATCCCATTGGAGGCAGAAGATGACTCAGGACCTCATTCATCATAGCCCACCCTGTCCTCACCACGCTTGGTCCCATTACCATGCAGGTGAGACAGAGTGGCTGTGAAGATCAATCATTCAGCAGACTGTCTCTGGAGTGTGGTAAAGGATTTACCTTATAAACCTTTCTCCTCCACTTTCCTGGCCAACATACATACACACACATCTCGCAACCCCACCGAAGGGAAAAATCAAGATCGGGCCTGCCCTCCAACTCCTCATCCTCTCCCCAGCTGTTCTAAATTCCCCCCAATTACAAGTATTACTGGGTGGGAAATGGTAACTATTGGAGTGTTACTCCAAGTTTCTTTTGTTATCCCTTACTGCTCTTTGCCCTTACTGAACCTCCTCTCCCTAAATTCTGTTAAATCTCTTAAATAAACCATTCAATTAGTAAATCTCAAATTCGGTATCAACTGCGTTTATTGTGGGCATGGTGAGGGTTGGCTGCTTTCCCACTCTAAAAGTTGGCTCTGCAGTTGGCCGCTCCTCTGAGAGAGGCAAACACCCCGTGCAGACCCTCGGTCCTGTTACATTTCTCCAAAAGGGAGAAAGGAGTCGCACTGCGACACCCACTAGTGTTACAGTCCCAGAAAGCGGTTGTGTGCTGGTCATCCACATTGCTCAGGGGCTGGGGATGCCCCTAATTGTGTATGTGCATCCATCTAGCGTATATGTGTGTGTGTGTGTGCACCTGTGTGTGAGAGAGAGGACTCTTTGGGAATTGAAGGTTTTATTAACACTTTGTAAGCAGGCAGAGTTGTGATTTATTCCTTCTGTTGCCCATATTGATCCTGAAGGTATAGTTCACTGCCAGCTAATTGCATGTCATTATTAAGTCAATAAAACCACTTTGAGTCTGATTTGCTTTAATTACGTGAACTGAGCAGCTTTTCCCTATGATAGCTGGGCTAATGTATCTTCAAGTCACATACATGAAGATTAGATAGGAAGTCCTAAACAAAGATGAAGTGTGGATTGAAATTGAGGCAAAAAGTCTAGCCTATTTGGGGCACCTTCATCATTGCTTTCTAAATAGATATTCTCCCTTTTATTAGAGACATTTCATTGTCTACTACCGGAGTTTGATGTTCTGGTTGCTGAGTCAGAGAAGACAGTAACATAAACCAGAAGCTGACTCTATAATTAGGAAGAAAAATAAGTAAATAAATAAATAAATTGTTTTGAATCAGGTAAGGGAGATGTATGGGATGCTGATCTGGAAACTGCCAGCATTACTCCAAGTTAGAAAATTACTTGAGCTGAAAAACAAAATCCTAAACCAAAATAAACAAAAGCTGAAACAGAAGCAAGAAACCATAAAAACAATCATTCCTAAGATGAGGATTTTTAAGCTTCGTAGCACTGAAAGGAATTAAACTTGAATCAATGGTTACATAGAACAAGAGGTGACAAAACAAAGTCAGGGGGTTGGACCCAAAGAAGATCCAACCTCAGTTTTATTCCATCTTATGTCCCCAAAAGAAGGATGTTTCAGCTGAACCCAGGCTGAGAAAAATAAAAGGTGAAAAATATTTTTTCCCAAAATGGAGTTTAAAAGAACTGTCCCTTGTGGTAAATTCCTAAGTGCATAAGATAGAGACAGATTTTAACATTAATATATTTTTTTTTACCCATTCATCATTTCCTTTACAGGCTCAAAAATATAAGTCTGCACTAATTTTTGAATTCTTTTTTTTTAGTTCTTTTTTTTAGGGTTTTTTTGGTTTTTTGTTTTTTTGTTGTTTTTTTTTTAGATCTTATACAGACCATCTGAACTCCAGAAGTCAAATTTGCATCTTCCAAGAGGTCCATAAGTTATAAGGAGGAACGTGTAAGCTACTTCATTTGTAAGTTGGAGAAGAACAGAGTTTTGAGAATAAAGGGCTCCAAGAATGAAGTATACTATCATATTTCATCATTAAGATCTCCAGTTAATGGAATTCACCTCTGCCAAAGCACTGAGGTAAAGTTAATGATGAAAAGAAACATGTGTTTAAATGTAAATTAATTTTAATGCAAATTAATTTAGAAAGTTTTCCTTCTTCTTCCTCACCAGTCATTTGAACAAAAGTTTATCCCTCAAAACCCCTACATAATATTAAGATGTTCTAAGACACAATGTTTCATATAACTGGACCCTGGGTCACTTGCAGAATCTATTCTCCTGCCCCCTCCCTTCTTCCCCCAGCACATTTGTCCTGAAAATCCTTTACATTAACAAAAAGTATTAGTCCTAGAGAAGATACACAAGATGCTTCAAGATCTGAAATTTCAAGAGTCTTAAGCAAGAGTAACAAGAAAATTGTTATCTTCTGGCAAGATTAATAATAGAACCTAAAATTACAGGATCCCGGGGAAGTTTGTCAGAAGGAAAAAATGAAATTTTTCTTAGCAAAAATGACAGCCAAAATTACCTAGAAGAAAGGACATTGTCCTTTGGTCTTTCAGCTTCACCATGTGATATGCTTGCTTAATTGCTTTGGACAGTGAAATAACTGGGATACTTTATGAACATTTTTTTTACTGTGGTATTCCACATTATTAAGAATTAGATCTATGCTCTTGATAGCTGTCCCTTCACTTTCCTTTTCTTGTACATAGTATAATTTCCTCACAATAATGACATTTTCCCTCTGCCATGGCTACTGTTCATTAGATAGCTTTTATACAATATTAATTCATATTGGTGGCTTTTTGGATACACTTGACATTTTCTCTTTCCAAAAAGGCAATGGGAAAGTCCACCATAGTTTCCCTTCCCTTTCTCACCACATAGACTAGCTGCCTATTATCCCACCAATTGCACAGTAGAGGGGTTTCGTTGTTCAAAAGTCATAAGGAATGCAGAACTTTTTCCTGTAACTTGGTACCATTTGTGAGAAGGCAGCTAGGAAGATAAAGGGGAAAGCAAAACCCAGATGTTCTCCAGTTGCTGTTTGAAATAACTCTGAACAAGACCAAAGTGTCCATTGTGTTCACAGGGAGAGAAGTGTCCAACTCTAATAAATCCTAAATACTCACTTCCAGATATCATCAAAACAGGAAGTCTGGGAAGTTAGTCTTCACAATTTCCATAACAGAAAATGTAACAGCTAAACAAAAATTCACAGTACATGGCATAGAAAAAGGAAGACCCAAACCAGAACACAAGAGCCTGGAAAGGCAAACAAACCAACCCAACCACTGTTTAATCGTCTTCCTTCACATGATAACTTTTAATGGAATTAAAAGAATTACAATTTAAGCACACCCAATATGATAACTTCTCTACTGTACCCAAATATATATACCTGAGGTAACAAACTAGAATAGCCTGAATGTTTTCATAGAACAAGGATTAAACAAGCAAAAGGAAGAATAGAAAAAGAATCTTATAACTATATTTCTTCTTATAAGAATTTACTATAAAGTAGGGTTTTTTTCTGAAATACAAAATTATCACCAAGAAACAGAACTTCATCAAATATACATCCCATTCAGAAAAGAAAATTTATGTCTTCCTAAAATATGATAAAAAGAAATACAAAACAGAAAACTATTTAGCTAAATCACATGCTTCCCATAATACCTTAAAACAAATTCAAAGACGGTAAATATAGCTACATAGTTATCTAGTTCTGATACTTTTTATTTCAATTCTGTTTAAAGACAAAACACAAAATTAAAATTATAAGCCCAGCACTCCCATTGTTTTATCAGAGCATTGCAAGATATTCAAATTTAAAGAGATATCTTCCATCTTTTCTACAAATAATACTTTCAATCTTTCAAAAATAATGCTGGAGCACAGACAAAAGAAATTAAAAAGGACTAAGAGAAGGATAAGAAAATTAACCTGATGGGAATATGGAATACAGCAAACACAGCTTGGACCAGTCAATAGGATCAGTCAGGTGAAAGACAATCTCATTATAAATCCCTAGTCTGCTATAAGGATGTATGCCAGATTTGGGCAGGTCACTTAAATAAGTCATGCCTCAGTTCTCCACTCAAATGAGAAAATAAATTCCTCTTTTTCAGGCATCAAAAAAAAATTAGGATAAGGTAATTAATACTGTTAAAGTACTTGGAAACTACAAAGTAATAAAACATATTGCTGTCTTTAATCATGCTATAGCAAGCAGCCTATCAGAATGCAATACAAACGACTGTGAGAACAGGTAATTGAGGAATAAAGACAAAAGTAGGAACAAACAGCTCTGGGGAGAAATACATGTAAATCAGTTAAATAAAAAAGAAATATTATAAAATAGTAAACAAAACAAGCAGGGATCATTTAGAGATGTATTTAGAAAATTAATACTACCAATGTTTTCCTCCCTCCAAAACTGTCCTAAAGAGCACACTCACACTTCCAGTCATGAAGTAGACTCTCTGTATCTTATGACAATGAGATAATTATGCAAATAAAAGCAAATACCTGCACTTCATTTATTGGCATAGTACTCAAAAAGACACTGGAATTTTTCAGAGAAACTCTATCTTCCATAAATGACAGAAAGCAAAGGTAGAATCAGACCCACCTTGGCTCCTTTGTGTCATCCAATACACCCTTCAGTCCAGCTGCAAAACCAGCTGTTGATAAACGATAATAAATTTGGGGTCTATTTGAAATAAATAGATAAATAAATAAGACCTGAGTGACACAGTACCATAACAGCCTTGAGGCAGGACGAGAGTTTATGGCATATTGCATACATGTTCTATACTGTGTTATTTCAGAAGCAAAGGACAGACACCCATATCATCTCCTGTTTTACTTTTGAGACCCCCTTTCCATTTTCACACAATTTTGGAGAACTTAGTAGCTTAAGAAATAAAAATACATTACAGGAAACTTACATACATCACTCTCCGTAGGCATGTTGAGACTGTCTCTGAGAATTACAGACCTAGTAAAGATGATGAAAACTAACAGTTATGTTGAAAAAATAAAAATTAAAAAAAATAAAAAAAATCATAGTCTGTTAGCGCACATTATGCTGCAAAGATTAATACAGCTATGGTTTAACAGTGAAGTGTCTTATTTCCACATAATGGCTTACTCTCTAAAGAACTTCATCTGGCCGCAGGTGTAAGATTTGAGCTTGCTTGAAAATCTGACTCAAAAAAGTAGCTTTTAGAAAGCAAAAACATACAGAATTAGCTTATTTACAAACTGAAACAGACTACAGTCAAACAGAAAGTAAGATCCATTAATTACAACTGAGCTGCATTCACTTTCATTATATCTGAATTTACTTTATTGCTTGTATAATTCCATTGTTCCAGGGTAAGTAGATTTAAAAAGTTGAAATATAAGTATTAAGAGGCAAAGACGTTTATGTTATAAATAAGAAAAATCCAGCAGAGGGTTGCATCAGAATCAATTGTTCATATCACAGTTGAAAAATACTTTCAGCTGTTGTTTAAAAAAAATAAAATAGAAAAAGGCAAAAAAAACCCCAGCTGTCAGGTTAGTTTACTAATTATTGTTAGAAAATGGAACAGGATACTTTTTTTTTAGTTTTCAATTATTGTTGTTATGGTAAAAAAAATATTTTTTTAGGCAATATTGCATCTGTATCAAGACAAATAAAAAAACACAGAGTACCTATCGCTGTCTTTGTTATCTCAAGTACCACCACCTTAATAAACTCCAGTCACAGTATCAAGAAATTATTGAAGCTGGTGCTTCTTTATGTGGGTTTTGTGGAAGAGACATTTAATTGATAAAAGTAGCAGCCTTGAAAGAAGAAAAAAGGTAAAACATAGGCTAACTATTTACACTCTAGAGTTTGGGTTTTTTTTTATTTTGAAATTAGAAGAGATATGAAACTTTCTTGTACTTGTTGGTCTGTTGTTGAGGTTTGTTTTTTTGGGGGGGATGGAGTGTTTTGTTTTTGTTAAATTAGTGAGTCCAGACTAGGGAACTGTGGCAGCAATATCACTGAAAGGATGAAAGCAATGCAGGAGACTAGCAAAGGGAAGATTCATGAGTATGTCTTCAAACAGCATTTAACATGTTTCGTGCCTATTTTATGCAGAAGAGGAGTAATTGCAGTGACAGTAGAAGAGAGGAGTCAGCTGATAGAGTGGCAGGTTAAGTAGAAACACAAAGAATTAGATATTACCAATATTCTGTTGTTTCTAATGAAGTAATCTGGATCTTGACAGCTAACCTGTCAGGACAACAGGCCCTGTTTTTTTAAATAGAGAGTCTAGCCCCAGCACTAGAAATTTTTTAGCTCTGAACACAGCCTGTTCTGGGTGTTAATTATGTACTCTTAATTATTCTGCTTAAGAAAAGCAAAGTGAAGACACAAGTGAGTAGTCATTTAACAGTTTAATTGAAGTAAATTCTTCTTAATTCAAACACTTTCTCACAGCTGCACTAATTAACCCCAAAGACAAACTTGATGTCAAAGTTTGACTCAGGTCCGACAACAATGCTCTCGATCCCCCCTCCCCCCAACCCAGGTAGGGAAGGAGAGAGAGAAAAAGAGAGAGACTTGGCTGGATTGAAAACTAAACTACACAGCTTTAATTAAAACACTAATGAATCATACAAGAAAATATATACAATTATATACAGATAGATTCAGGTGTAGGCAAAAGCCTCTCACCACCCCCCACCCCAGCAACTCCCACAGCACTTCCCTGAACTGGGAAGAGTCCCGAGGAATCCCGGAGCTGCTGCTGGAACAGAGCAGAGAGTTATGGGGGTCACAAGAGATCAAGCCTGAGGATCGACGGTGATGGATGAACAGAGTCCTCCCTGGACACCGGCCATGGACGGAAGAGAAGGGAAGAAGAAGAAGGAAGGAAGTTGTCTTCTGTGATCTCTGACCTTCCTTTGAGCTTACGTAGATATATGGAATGGAATATCTCTGAGGTAACAAACTAGAATAGCCTGAATGTTTTCATAGAACAAGGATTAAACAAGCAAAAGGAAGAATAGAAAAAGAATCTTATAACTATATTTCTTCTTATAAGAATTTACTATAAAGTAGGGTTTTTTTCTGAAATACAAAATTATCACCAAGAAACAGAACTTCATCAAATATACATCCCATTCAGAAAAGAAAATTTATGTCTTCCTAAAATATGATAAAAAGAAATACAAAACAGAAAACTATTTAGCTAAATCACATGCTTCCCATAATACCTTAAAACAAATTCAAAGACGGTAAATATAGCTACATAGTTATCTAGTTCTGATACTTTTTATTTCAATTCTGTTTAAAGACAAAACACAAAATTAAAATTATAAGCCCAGCACTCCCATTGTTTTATCAGAGCATTGCAAGATATTCAAATTTAAAGAGATATCTTCCATCTTTTCTACAAATAATACTTTCAATCTTTCAAAAATAATGCTGGAGCACAGACAAAAGAAATTAAAAAGGACTAAGAGAAGGATAAGAAAATTAACCTGATGGGAATATGGAATACAGCAAACACAGCTTGGACCAGTCAATAGGATCAGTCAGGTGAAAGACAATCTCATTATAAATCCCTAGTCTGCTATAAGGATGTATGCCAGATTTGGGCAGGTCACTTAAATAAGTCATGCCTCAGTTCTCCACTCAAATGAGAAAATAAATTCCTCTTTTTCAGGCATCAAAAAAAAATTAGGATAAGGTAATTAATACTGTTAAAGTACTTGGAAACTACAAAGTAATAAAACATATTGCTGTCTTTAATCATGCTATAGCAAGCAGCCTATCAGAATGCAATACAAACGACTGTGAGAACAGGTAATTGAGGAATAAAGACAAAAGTAGGAACAAACAGCTCTGGGGAGAAATACATGTAAATCAGTTAAATAAAAAAGAAATATTATAAAATAGTAAACAAAACAAGCAGGGATCATTTAGAGATGTATTTAGAAAATTAATACTACCAATGTTTTCCTCCCTCCAAAACTGTCCTAAAGAGCACACTCACACTTCCAGTCATGAAGTAGACTCTCTGTATCTTATGACAATGAGATAATTATGCAAATAAAAGCAAATACCTGCACTTCATTTATTGGCATAGTACTCAAAAAGACACTGGAATTTTTCAGAGAAACTCTATCTTCCATAAATGACAGAAAGCAAAGGTAGAATCAGACCCACCTTGGCTCCTTTGTGTCATCCAATACACCCTTCAGTCCAGCTGCAAAACCAGCTGTTGATAAACGATAATAAATTTGGGGTCTATTTGAAATAAATAGATAAATAAATAAGACCTGAGTGACACAGTACCATAACAGCCTTGAGGCAGGACGAGAGTTTATGGCATATTGCATACATGTTCTATACTGTGTTATTTCAGAAGCAAAGGACAGACACCCATATCATCTCCTGTTTTACTTTTGAGACCCCCTTTCCATTTTCACACAATTTTGGAGAACTTAGTAGCTTAAGAAATAAAAATACATTACAGGAAACTTACATACATCACTCTCCGTAGGCATGTTGAGACTGTCTCTGAGAATTACAGACCTAGTAAAGATGATGAAAACTAACAGTTATGTTGAAAAAATAAAAATTAAAAAAAATAAAAAAAATCATAGTCTGTTAGCGCACATTATGCTGCAAAGATTAATACAGCTATGGTTTAACAGTGAAGTGTCTTATTTCCACATAATGGCTTACTCTCTAAAGAACTTCATCTGGCCGCAGGTGTAAGATTTGAGCTTGCTTGAAAATCTGACTCAAAAAAGTAGCTTTTAGAAAGCAAAAACATACAGAATTAGCTTATTTACAAACTGAAACAGACTACAGTCAAACAGAAAGTAAGATCCATTAATTACAACTGAGCTGCATTCACTTTCATTATATCTGAATTTACTTTATTGCTTGTATAATTCCATTGTTCCAGGGTAAGTAGATTTAAAAAGTTGAAATATAAGTATTAAGAGGCAAAGACGTTTATGTTATAAATAAGAAAAATCCAGCAGAGGGTTGCATCAGAATCAATTGTTCATATCACAGTTGAAAAATACTTTCAGCTGTTGTTTAAAAAAAATAAAATAGAAAAAGGCAAAAAAAACCCCAGCTGTCAGGTTAGTTTACTAATTATTGTTAGAAAATGGAACAGGATACTTTTTTTTTAGTTTTCAATTATTGTTGTTATGGTAAAAAAAATATTTTTTTAGGCAATATTGCATCTGTATCAAGACAAATAAAAAAACACAGAGTACCTATCGCTGTCTTTGTTATCTCAAGTACCACCACCTTAATAAACTCCAGTCACAGTATCAAGAAATTATTGAAGCTGGTGCTTCTTTATGTGGGTTTTGTGGAAGAGACATTTAATTGATAAAAGTAGCAGCCTTGAAAGAAGAAAAAAGGTAAAACATAGGCTAACTATTTACACTCTAGAGTTTGGGTTTTTTTTTATTTTGAAATTAGAAGAGATATGAAACTTTCTTGTACTTGTTGGTCTGTTGTTGAGGTTTGTTTTTTTGGGGGGGATGGAGTGTTTTGTTTTTGTTAAATTAGTGAGTCCAGACTAGGGAACTGTGGCAGCAATATCACTGAAAGGATGAAAGCAATGCAGGAGACTAGCAAAGGGAAGATTCATGAGTATGTCTTCAAACAGCATTTAACATGTTTCGTGCCTATTTTATGCAGAAGAGGAGTAATTGCAGTGACAGTAGAAGAGAGGAGTCAGCTGATAGAGTGGCAGGTTAAGTAGAAACACAAAGAATTAGATATTACCAATATTCTGTTGTTTCTAATGAAGTAATCTGGATCTTGACAGCTAACCTGTCAGGACAACAGGCCCTGTTTTTTTAAATAGAGAGTCTAGCCCCAGCACTAGAAATTTTTTAGCTCTGAACACAGCCTGTTCTGGGTGTTAATTATGTACTCTTAATTATTCTGCTTAAGAAAAGCAAAGTGAAGACACAAGTGAGTAGTCATTTAACAGTTTAATTGAAGTAAATTCTTCTTAATTCAAACACTTTCTCACAGCTGCACTAATTAACCCCAAAGACAAACTTGATGTCAAAGTTTGACTCAGGTCCGACAACAATGCTCTCGATCCCCCCTCCCCCCAACCCAGGTAGGGAAGGAGAGAGAGAAAAAGAGAGAGACTTGGCTGGATTGAAAACTAAACTACACAGCTTTAATTAAAACACTAATGAATCATACAAGAAAATATATACAATTATATACAGATAGATTCAGGTGTAGGCAAAAGCCTCTCACCACCCCCCACCCTCAGCAACTCCCACAGCACTTCCCTGAACTGGGAAGAGTCCCGAGGAATCCCGGAGCTGCTGCTGGAGAAAGCAGAGAGTTATGGGGGTCACGAGAGATCAAGCCTGAGGATCAACGGTGATGGATGAACAGAGTCCTCCCTGGACGCCGGCCATGGACGGAAGAGAAGGGAAGAAGACGAAGGAAGGAAGTTGTCTTCTGTGATCTCTGACCTTCCTCTGAGCTTACGTAGATATATGGAATGGAATATCTTTGGCCAATTTTGCTGTCCGTCTAACTGAGCCTCCTACGGGGGGGTCACAGATCTCCCCGTAGTGTCTGAGCTGGCAGAGTGCAGGTGCAGCCTTGAAGCCTCAGTAGTTAGAAAAACATTCCACTGTCTTATCAGCCTAGCAGAACACACTGTTGCTAGTTACAAGAAAGCTTACCAAAGGAAAAAAAAATCAGTAAAAAGAAAAATTGGCTTCATCCTGGCTCAAACCAGGACACTTGAGAAAGAAGTGTAGGAAAAAAAAAAAAGGTAGTAAGAAACAAAACAAAAACTAATTTTCCCTGCTTTTCCTTTAAGTCCTGTTTGCCTTTCCCCTCCTCAGTCTTTGCATCCCTTTTCCACCAGCCATTGTTCTGTGGCCAAAGGGACTTCTCAGTCCAACTGTTTACTTGCTGGACTTTAACAGTTACATTAGCTTCTCAGCAGTTGTATCTACAAGTTCCTCCAGCAGTAGCTTTTAAATATAAACAAAACTCTCTCAATCTCTTGTTTAATCAATCAAACAGCAATACTGATTGAGTCTAGATGTATCCCAGTTTTGTTTTTGAGTATTTAGAATCACTCAATGGTCTCCCCAGAGACTTCTCTTTTCCAGGCTGAACAACCCCAACTCTCTCAGCCTATCTTCAGAGGAAAGGTGCTCCAGCACTGGTCATTTTTATGGCCCTCCTCTGGACTTGATCCAACAGCTTCATGTCCATCCTGGACACAGTACTCCAGGTGGGTTCTCACAAGAGTAGAGCAGAGGTGGAGGATCACCTCCCTCAACTTGCTGGCCATGCTTCTTTTTATGCAGCCCAGGATATGGTTGGCTTTCTGGGCTGCAGGTGTACCTTGATGGCTCATGTTGAGCTTCTCATCAACCAGCATCCCCAAGTCCTTGTCCTCAGGGCTTTTCTCCATCGATTCTCTGCCCAACCTGCATTTTTGCTAGGGATTGCCTTAAGTCAGATGCAGATTCTTGCACTTGACCTTGTTGAACTTAATGAGGTTGGCATGGGCCCAGCTCTCAAGACTGTCAAGGTCCCTCTGCATGGTATCACTTCCCTGCAGTATGTCAAACCACATCACACATAGAAGGAGCAAGTTGAGAGAGGTTGATTTTAAAATGTGAAAAAATCTCAGGGTTTATTGTCTTGAACAAGACAGGATGGCAGGTAAGACGTATATGCACAAACCAAGATTTATTGCATATAACACTGGGGTCTTAACTCCTTCAAGTAGAAGGCACAGTCAAACTAGGGAAATTGGGAGATTGGAACAGAAGTTGAATTTTGAAAGAAAAAGGTATCTTAACAATAAAATTTACTACTGGTAGTTAGATCAAACAATAAACGCTAACCATTAAAACGCTAGAAACTTTCTTATTATCAAGTTTCATACTAGGCCTTGAATATTAATTATCAATTTTAAAAGGTTCTATAAACTTAAAACTTAATGACGAAAATTACTCAATGTTAAGTTTGCTCATAAAGACAATAAAGGAGTTAATATCTCTCACCCTTGCCTGGTCACAGCTGGGTGTCCCTGGGTGGATCATAATTCTAGAGAATCAGTCTCTCTGGCAGGCCTCCTTGCTAGATGAGAGAAGGTCCAGCAACCTCCTGGGAAGGTGTACAGGAAGTCCGCTGATCACAGATGGGACCAGGCTTTTATAGAATAATGTGGATTGACTTCTGTCATTTAACTATTAAGCCATATATCCAAAGTCTCTCATTGGAGAATAAAAAGAAAACAGCAAAAAAACCCACAACACCTGAGAGCCTTGTTCTCACCAAGAAATCTCTTTTGTTTATCTGTTGGTTCTTATTTTACCTCCATTTCGGGCCTAGTTGTGGCTGGGCTGCACTCCATGTTCTTCAACACCAGAGAGCAGGTGGTGTTATGGACATCAGCTTGGCCTCTGTACCTTTCAAGGTTGTTACCAGCTCAGAGTTTGCTAGGCCTTTTCCTTTTTCATGGGAACCTTTCCACCTCAGGCCTGGACCTGCAAAACTGAGACAAAATTGTAGATGGAAAATGAGGCAGGCATACTGAGACATGGAGCGCCCTGCTACAGTTACGCAACTACAGCTGATCATTGTCCCATTTAAACAAATGATGTGTCAAAATAGAAAATAAAACAGACTCCATGAGTTACTATTTCTGAATGGAATTACAATACTCTAAAGCTACTTTCTACTGGTGTGATGTAAGCTGTGCACCAGAATAATTTCCCCTTAGGTATTTTTTTTTCCTCTTTGCCAAAGTATCAACCATCAGCTATATTTTAATATTTTATATTCTCTTGCATCTTCTTACACATTTACATTTGTTATTGTAATCTGTGCTATCTTCAACTGTCATACTCATCTCAGGTGTAGTGACTAATTATGTGTAAGTAAATTTATGTAAATACATTTGCATGATACATTTTGTAACTGGGGATAAGTGCTACCAGTCAGAGGCATCAGGAATAGTTGTGACTGTTTTATGTTAATCTTCTCTATTCTTTGTAGTTTATTTATCATAGCCTACTGAGTTCTGCTTATATCTTGTCAAAAGCTGAAATATATTAAATTGAATTCAGAATAATTCCTACTAATTCTATAGTTTTTAACCATAACTAATTTCTAGCCAGGCTAAGCCCTACAGTCTTCTCTTACTCTTAAAGCTAGGATATAATAAAACAATCTCATGAAATATGTGCAATTGCCTTTAAAAACTTAGTTCCTTGTTAGACAGAACCAAAGCCTCAGGCGAAGCATGCACTTGTCTCTACTCTTACCCCAAACTACATTTCAAATGTCTTGAACAATCAGTTGGACAAATTTAACAAGAGTCAGGAAAACCTCTGTGTCACACAAACTAATTTGAAACTTTGTGCTCATACCTACTATGCTTTGGGTTTGTCCAGTTATGGAAAAAGATGGTGTTTAAAAACATGCAATTATTTTTTTCTATATTTAGGGTATGTAATACATCTGTCTAACTCTGTTGGATATAATCTGATCAAACTGGTGAGATTCATAAAGGAAGTGACAGAAGAATGCTAACTGGAAGATATTAAACTGCTATGGAGCTAAACAAGATTCAGCAACTAGACCCTCCTACTATTTAAAATAATGCATTGGTCATGTCAAACATTATCCCAATAATTAATCAGGTCATTTGGAAATCAACTTGTCCAAAACATCTGAGTAGAAAAAGAAGCACAACTGAGATACTTCAGTTTCTTAACTGAAATATTCAATATTCCTTCAGAATTCATGAGAAATTTGCTGAGATTTCAGCAGAGGTAGAATTTCACCCAAGTTCTGCCCAAACCTCATATTTTTCTAGATCAGCATTTACAGCTTTTTCAGTGTTCACTGCCCCTTCTCCAAAGAGACTAGATATTTATTTGATGTAGAGCACATAACTTTTCATCTTAAATGGTAATGAATAATTGCCCAAGAGACAGAAATTATTCAAGAAATGGAGTTTATTACAGAAAATGTAATGAGAGTCTGCACTGTCTCAGGATTTTTGCAGATGTTCATATAGCTAATTCTCTAAGCAAAGCTCTCAGTCTATAAATTTAAAACATTCCCATTTCCTCAGAATATGCACACACCAATGTCTTTGGAGAGCATGCTCTTACTACAATATGCATTCCATATGAGATTTTAATTGAAAAGGTAATTCAAGTTTTAATATTCTGAATGCACAATAATCTCAAAATTAAAATGCAATCAGTGCCACTTATAAGCCTCTGGCCAAAGCAGTGTAGTAACATCCTTTCATATCTCCCTTTCCCTTAATTTCTTTTCTTTTTATTACAGTGTAATGTAAAGATAAGCTAATAACAATTTACAATGCAACATTTCTATGTTAGAGATTATTTGCATTCTTTTCCTTGCCCTGATTTGTGTTCATGTCTTCTTGTACTTTACACCACTGGCCCTTTAGGATAACAGCTACATTAAAGAAAGACAGTACAAAAGTGCTAGGTTTCTGGCACACTAGAGATGAAGTGATTCCTCTTGCTGTATCTATAGATCAAAGGCAAGTAGGAAAAAGACAGCTATGTACAATTAAATTGGAGATGAACAGAGGGCAGTCAGAGGCTACCAAAAGATTTTTCTATGAGAGGTGAAACATATGCCTTAAACTATCATTGTTTTTTTTTCAAGCCAGACCTACCGTATTTTTCACAGTCTGCACACAGAAGCAAATGTATGCTTAACTATATCTGCCATTTTTATTTAGGTTGACAAATTTTTAATGGTATTCCTAACATTTCCAGTAACTTTGCTGCATCCTCCTTTTTCAGGCTTCCTATATTATAACTTTTCTCCTTTTGAAAGTTTAAAAATTCAACAACAAATGCTTGCTGGAAACAATGCTGATAGCACAAGGATGTTTTTGTTACTGCTGAGCAGTGCTTACACAGATTCAAGAATTCTTCTGCTTCTCACACCACCCCACCAGCGAGGTTAGGGGTGTACAAGGAGTTAGGAAGAGACACAGCTGGGACAGCTGACTGCAACTGATCAAAGGGATATCTCATACCATACGACATCATGCTCAGTATGTAAAGCTGGGGGAAGAAAAAGGAAGCAGGGGATATTTGGGGT
Organism: Chaetura pelagica; assembly: GCF_000747805.2. Taxonomy (NCBI): domain Eukaryota; kingdom Metazoa; phylum Chordata; class Aves; order Apodiformes; family Apodidae; genus Chaetura; species Chaetura pelagica. The sequence goes on along the minus strand of NW_009952884.1, from coordinate 2,123,470 downwards.
GATGACATTTGTCTTCCGAAGTCACTGTTATGTGTGATGGAGCCTGGCAGTCCTGGACATGGCTGAACACCTGCCTGCCCATGGGAAGTAGTGAACAAATTCATTGTTTTCCTTTGCTTGAATGCAAGACTTTTGCTATACCTATTAATATGTCTTTTTTTTCAACTGATAAGTTTTCTCACTTATATTCTTCCAATTTTTTCTCCCATCCCACCAGGGGAAAATCAGTAAGCGGCTGTCTGGTGCTTAGTTGCCAGCTGGGGTTAAACCACATCACTGGCTTATGACTTAGCTTTCCTGGTTTGCACCCTGAATGAGTCCCTTGTAGTTTAGTGAGGAGAAAACCTGCAGAGCTAGTCAATCATCAACAGTGTGTTGGGAAAAAGCCACAGTTCAATAGCATACACTTTTGTTATGTCCATCATATCCCATGGAGTGGTATATCAATAACTGCGAGATTAACCTAAATTCATTTGTAATACCAGACAAGACTTATATGGAGCATAAGGTATGTTTCAGTCTGGTAAGATGCAAAATTAAGTAACTATTTACCAGAATAAAAGCAACAAATAATTAGATCCTTTCCCTTTCTGAACTGACTTCCAGTCTGTCTTCTGTATGTTATTAAGCAAAGGATTGCAAAGGCACTTCCATATTCTTAAAGATGCATGCCATATTTTTCAGAGTAAACTTCTTGAGTATAATTCCCAAATGGAAATCTCTAATTTGGAGAAATTTTGTTATGAACTCCTTTATGCAGTAAGAATTCCACCATGAATAAAGCACCCTGGGGACTTCATGTAACCTAGAGTATTCATAATTTCTTTTAATTAGAGTATTAACTTAGGTTGCTTTTCTAAATATAAAGCTCCCTGACACAACAGAGAGTTTTCTGAAATGCCATCTTAATTCTCAGAGGCCAAACATAGTTAGCAGACAACTAATTAGACATCCGCTCAGACATGAAAACGAATCTTGATTTGAAAAATGTGATGGTGAATAAGAAATGCATCATATATGAGTTCATCCAAGTTCAAGCATTATTTATTTACTATATAACTTTAGAACCAATTATACAAACCTTTCAAAGATAAGTGGAAAGACAGCATTCTGTTTACTGGTGATTGACTAAATACAGTAGATAATATAATCAGCTTGTACAGAACCAGAACCACTGCTGTGCCTTGTGATGCTGGAACACCTCTCTAACAGTAGGCATGTTCAATTAAACACCAGAAAAATATTTTTGAGGGATCAATATCACTGAGATAAATCAAAGCTCAGACAAACAATAGAGACATTTCACCAAGTAGCTGACTATTAGCAGGCCAGTGATCCAACTCTGGACCTCCTCTGAGGAGAGGCTGATTAACAGCTAAATGGTGTCGATGTCTGCAGGGGATTGTGATACAGATTAATCAAATTCAGAGTATTATAATCAAACTTACTTTCACTTCAGTTGTTGACAGTACCACTGAAGGACCAAATTACTTCCTCCACTGTGTTACTCCCTAGTCTCTCAAGATATTTTTTACTCTCTATAGCAAAAGACAAAATGATAAAAAGCTAGATCTTAGAATCATAGACTAATTAAGGTTGGAAGGGACCTATATCTGCCTTCTTTCAGTTTAAGACCATTCACTTTATTTCTATCACTGCACTCTTTAGTGAAAAGTTTCTTCACACCTTTCCTGTAGGCTCCCTTTAGGTACTGGAAGGCTGCTAGAAGGCATCCTTGGAGCCTCCCTTTTTTTCCAGGCTGAATAGCCCTAACTCTCTCAGCCTGTCTTCATAGGAGAGGTGCTCCAGACTTCTGCTCATCATTGTGGCCCTCTTTTGGACTCTTTCCAACAAGTCCATGTCTTTCCTGTAATGACGGCTCCAGAGCTGTACACAGTACTCCAGCTGTGGTCTCACCAGAGTAGAAGGGCAGAATGCTCTCTCTCAACCTGCTGCCTATACCTCTTTTGATACAGTCCAGCACATGATTGGCTTTACTGGCTGTGAGAGCACACAGGCAGCTCATGTTGAGTTTCTCATCTACTACCAATCCCAAGGTCCTTCTCCTCAGGGTTGCTCTCAGTCCATTCTCCCCCTAGCCTGTACTTGTGACTAGGATTGCACCAACCTAGGTGAAGGACCCTGAACTTGGTGTTGTTGGACTTCATGAGGTTGGCATTGGCCCACCTCTCCAGCCTCTCAAGGTCCCTCTGGATGGCGTCCCTTGTCTCTACGGTGTCAACCACACCACACATCTTAGTATCATCAGCTAACTTGCTGAGGATACACTCAGTCCCTCTGTCCATGTCTCCAAAAAAGATGTTAAACAGTACTGGTCCCAATACTGACCCCTGAGGAAGACCACTTGTCACTTGCTTCCACTTGGAAACTGAGCCATTGACCACAACTCTCCAGGTGTGGCCATCCAGACAATTGCTTATCCACCAAGTGGCCCATCTGTCAAACCCATGTCTTATCACTTCAGAGACCAGCATGTCACATGAAACAGTGTCAAATGATTTGCACAAATCCAGGTAGATGACGTCAACTGTTCTGCTTTCACCCACCATTTCTGTAGCCTTGTCATAGAAAGCTACCAAACTGGTCAGGCATGATTTGCCCTTAGTGAATCCATGTTGGCTGTCACCACTCACCTCCTTATTTTCCATGTGCCTTAGCAGTTTCCTGGAGGATCTGCTCCATAATCTCACCAGGCACAGAAGTGAGACTGACCGGCCTGTAGTTCCCTGGGTCTTCTTTTTATTCTTTTTAAAAATGAGGGCTATGTTACCTTTTTTCTTCTCATTGGAAATCTTTAATATTACAGATAATCTTTAATATTATAGATACAATCTATCTATACTATCTGTATAATATACGTGTATGAATTTTATATATATATAAAATCTATCTGTACTTACAAACAAATCAGATGATACGCACACCATTTGAATTGCAGTTGCATAGATCATGTTGTAATCAGCAGCTATTTGATGCGGTTTTTTGTGATTTTTAAATTTGCCAAGGAAATGCCACTATTTCCTCAGCAAATAAGCAAGGCCAGCACACTAAGGTACAAGTTCATGTCATGGTTTAGGCCTAACTGAACCACAAAGAGCCAGTCATGTGGCTGCTCACTCACCCCACACACCCCTCCTCCCCCCAGGATACACACTATAGGAAGGATTAGTGCCAGCTAGAAGCTTGTGGGTTTAGACAAAAGGCAAGGAGGGTTCACTCACCAATTAAATTCTCAGGCAAAACAGACTTGGAGAAAAAAAGACAAACATTACCACTGATGTAATGCACAAAGGACACGGACAACACACAGAGCTGTGCTTGCATATGTTACACCACCCTTCCCTTCTTCTCGCACCCAAATTACTTTGTTCCTGACTTCTCTACCTCCACAGGGGGACAGGGGATGGGGTTTAGAGTGAGTTCACAGTTTGTGGTTTCCTGCTGCTCATACCTCCTCAGGGAGAAGGATTCCTTATGCCCCTGAGCAGAATCAGAAAGTTAAACCCGCAGATTTTAAGTAAAATGGCAAATAATTGTCACAGGTACACTTTGCTATCCTGACAGGAAGGGATAGCTAATGGTATTAAGGCCTAAAATGGTGCTATAAGTGTCAAGAAATATGGAAATGCTGATAAAACAGGTTGTAATCACAATGTGAAACAAAAGTAAATTCAATTTTCATTTGTTGCTAGATACTGTACAAGCTGAAAATGTGTTATTAAGCAAAATATTAGCAACATATTTTTCTTAACAGGTATAACATTGAAATCAGCTGCTGGAAACAGAATAGCTAGCTGTGCTACAGAGAAAGCATACCTGTTCACTCTCTGCGAAGTACACTGAGAGAACTGTAGGATGTTTGCCACAGCCTTATAAAGAGGGCTAAGTGATCACAAGCACACAGGTGGCATCATTTGCAATAACTGAAGATGGAATGTAGGAAGAGCACATTTTTTGCTAAGTACATGTGGCAGATGCTGTAGAGGAATATTGTGACACTCGTACTCTCCTTATAAGCTTACTCTCCTTGTAAGCTCTGGAGGGCAATTCTGCAACTATTCAGCCATTGCCCTGGCAATGTAACAGAGAAAAAGTGCCAAACAGTATATATTTGTTGATTTCAGAATAATTAGAAATTGACATAATAGGGTCTAAACAGGCAAAACAGAGATCAATTTACTTCATACACAAAAAATAAGATTGAAATGGGCAAACCACTTAAATCAAGAAACTTCAAATTGCAATAACCTTCTAATTTGAAAAAGATTAAAAGAGTGTAGCATAATTATTTGCAAATAGTAGTATACCACAGTGTCGCAAGCCGGTACTAGGGAGCTACCGGCTGTCAGGTGCTTTTGCAACTGCCCCTCCTGACGTGGAGGGGTTTTTGTATAAGACTGAGGGTCACACACGGCACTCGCCTCTCATGGAGGAACATCCACCGTGGGACCCTATTTCAGGGTGGTAGTTAGAATGCAGCCCCCCACCACGCTCAGAATTTGCCTCTAAAACCAAGGTTTGCTCCACAAACTCATCGGTTTATTAAGGGTTAACACAAACTGAGGGATGATGTTTAGGGGAAATGCAAATGTGAATGGCTACCAGGGGTATAGTGAGAAGGTGTCTTTTAGGGAGGCAATGCAAAAGGTGCAGGTGCTTTTAAGCAAGAGGATTAAGGACCAAAGAGAGAAGGGAAGGAAGCCCGACTCAGGCTGGACCCGGGGCAGGCAGGCAGGGTTCCAGCACCAGTGTCCGCAGCAAAGGGGTGTCCCATGCAGAAAGGATCTGAACGGGCCTCAGGGAGGAGGGAAGGGCCCACCTGCTGCACTCGCCGCCTTTTATAACCCCCGTGACCCACCTGTCTAGTCAGTGTCACTGTCCAGAGCCAAGGAGCGTCCATGAGCCCCAAGTTAGGGTAGTGTCCGCCAGGGGCACAGGATGGCTTGTCGCCCGTCCTTTCTGTCCTGCACCGCATCCGTTGTTTTGGGTTCAGTTGTCCTTGAGAAGCAAGTCTGTTTTAGTCCGTGAGCAGGGAATAATCAGGAGAGGCCTTCGCTGGCTGAAAAGGCATTTTGTTTAGACTTATGTGGGGAAGAAAAGAACAGTTTCCCACACACACCAACAAAAAAATGATTACAGAAAATGAGAAAGGTGCAAAATCTGGTTTAAAACTTACACTCTCAGCAAACATAAAATGTTAGTAGTGCTGTATATGGGAATGCATTTGGATCTCTACATCATCCAAGAAAGAATCAGATGAGTACTTACAAAAGTAATGTCATTCACACACACATACCATTACTGGCTGAAAATGGGACATGAGTGAACCCAAAATATGCTGGACAGCCAGTGAATCACTAACCTTTAGAATGCCTGTGGAAAGCACACAAGTGTAATCGAGTCTAGGGATCTAGGGCCCTTCTATGGTATTGAGCCAAAAGCTCAAAGCAGCAAGATTTTAAATTGTCCTTATCTCCCTTATGCACTTAAATCTCCAGCACCTTTTCTTCCCTCTGTCCACTTCACATAAAAGATTCAGGGTACCCTTTTGTTTACCAAGTTTATGTTCCTTAATAGCAGTGTAGAAAAAGTTATTTAAATCTGCCAAAGCAGAAAACCACTGAGTATTTCAGAAATGGTTTTGACAATATATTCTTAATGCAAAAAATGAATTCTCCCAACAGAAGTAAACAGAAAATAAATTGTTGATAGTATTATGGACTATCTGGAAGGTAATGTTTCAAAATGTTCACTCAGCATTAATTAGGACTCAAGCTGCTGGTTTCCAATCTTGACTTCAGACTTCTGCTCCCCTTTGCTACCCACTGGGGCCTGTTTATCCCATTATAGACACCCACAAATCTCACCAACTCTAATGGGCTTATTGCAGTCCTGTATACGCATCAAGTGGAGGATAAATGTCTCTATTTGTGCTTTCTGATACTCTTAATTGTTTAGTATCTTAATGAGATAATTTTTCTAAAACTGCAAAAATCAGTGGGTGTTTTTCTAGACTCTTTAACATGGTTTAGTGATATTTTCAGCTGAAATAATTCTAGATTTTAAATGCAGTTAGTAATTTTTACAGGCAAACTATAGATCAGCTTCTACCTGAAGATGCTACAGGTAGGAAGTAAGGGAGAGCATATAAGAACTTTCTCCCCATTCTGCTGCCTAAAGGGTGATGAAAAAAGTGGTCTGTCACCATTAAATGTATAAATGGATCCATGAATTTGAAGAGGAAAACATACAAAAAGGATGATCCACAGATTTTTTTTTTTCTCATGAAAGATGAACAAAAGAGCTTGTCTCATTAGACCAGAACAGTAAAGAATGGGGAGAAATAGGTTTTTTGTCCTTAGACACAACAAGGAAATTAGCACAAGGGAGAGAAAATAACCACTTGAGCTGAAGGAGAACGCTAGCACAAGAACAAATGGACATAAGATGAACATGAACAAATTTATACTTAATTTAGAAATGGGCTCTGAACCATCCTGTCTTTCCGATTTTAGAAGTCCTTCACTGAAAATAATGGAGACAAAAAGAACCTAACTGCTTTTGAGAAAACTCAGTAAGTTTTTAAGGTAGTTGAACAGGATAACGCCTGCAAAGGACAGATTTCATAACACAGAAGTTTCCTCCCTACCTTCTTTGTGCTTTCCCTTGATTTTTCCACCATGCAGACCATGCAAACTGAAGATATAAACACAGTAAAGGAAAAAATAAAGCCCCTTCAATAAGCAGAATATAGTGATACACATGTAGTTATGAGGGATAATGGCATTGCAAGTTTTCTGTAAAGTTGCTATGAGTTAGTAACACTTTGATTTGACCTGACTATAACTCTGAAATAGAATATATATTTTATTTAAGTTTTTATATCTTGACAATCATCTTGGTATGAATTTGCACTGTCTCATTCTCAGGCTATGACAAACCCTGCAAAGGGAAAGATTTACTTTAAGGGTCAGTAGGATCTGGCCCAATGCTATTAAAACAGCATGTTTTTCTTAATCCCTTTGTAAGCAAATCAAAATAAGCAGTGTTTTGGTGGCAGTAGTTCCACTTAATGGATGTCATCAAACTGCTGATGTTTGCCGTTTGAAAGAAATGAAATTAATGACAGGAGTTTAAAGTGTTCTTTAAGTACTTAATGTTAGCTCTCTGTTATAGCTGCTTGAAAAGACATAAATACCATTAAAACCTATTGATTGATCCTTTATGAATTACAGCTGACTGTAAAACAATGCTCAAGTTAATTGGCTTTGCATTTTCAGCAAGCAGTTTACCAAATAATTATTATTTATCAAACACTAGTTTTGATGCAAATTGATTATGCATATTTGCTATTAATCTGAAGTCATTGCAAAACGCAAACAATTACTTGCTGAAATTACCATAGAAAAGAAAGAAAAAATAATTTTGACACTGCTTTAGACATTTTATATAAAACAAACTAACAACCCTTCATTATGACTGTTTGTCATCCATCACTTGGCTGTGTTAAAAAACAACAACGTTAAAAGCAAAGAAAAAAAAACAACTTGTAATGTGTGCACCTTCCCATCAAAAACAATACATTACAACTCCATAAATGCTACAATATCTTTGTGATCCCCCATGCTTCTCAGGAATAATCCTAGGAAAGCTGCTATATTTCAGTGTGTTTTGCTTTGCAGCCAAGAGGACCACCAGACTATGGAACATCAAAACTTATTCAGAAGAAGCAACTACATTTAGATTATTAATTGCTCTTCTCTACAGGACTGCATTTAAAATATCATGGGGAAAACTTTGTTCAAATTACTAAAATATTTGTTGAGATAGTATACCCTATAATCAGTACCTCTTGTTGGATACTTTTGGTAGTAACGAAGCTGAAATAATAAAATCATAGAATCATAGAATGGTTAGAGTTCAAAGGAACCTTGAAGATCATCAAGTTCCAACTGCCCTGCATGGGCAGGGACACCTCCCACTAGATCAAGCTACTCAGAGTCCCGTCCAACCTGGCCTTGAATGCTTCCAGGGATGGAGTTTCCACAACTTCTTTGGGCAGCCTATTCCAATGTCTCACTACCCTCACACTAAAGAATCTCCTCCTGATCTCTAACCTAAATCTCTTTTATTTCAGTTTAAAGCCATCACCCCTTGTACTCCCACTACAAGCTCTTGTCAAAAGCAACTCCCCAGCTTTCCTGTAGGCCCTCTTCAGGTACTGGAAGGCCACTATGAGATCCTCCCAGGAGCCTTCTCTTCTTCAGGCTGAATAACTCCAGCTCCCTCAGCCTGTCCATCATTAACACCTTATTTTGTTACTTCTGAGCCTTTCGTATGATTGCAGATTTTTAATTTCCCTTAAATCTTTCAGTAAACAATCAAGAACCTATCTAACCTGTGTCAGCCTCCTTGAAATTCCAGTTGTCTGAGCAAATAGCTACTTTTTCAATTGGCTGTAGTAACCTGTGTGGTACCTTCATGTTGCCTAGTTAGTGAAGGCATAGTTTCTCTCCCTGAAAGGGTTCAAGGCCAGGCTGGATGGGGCTTTGAGCAACCTGGCCTAGTGGAAGTTGTCCCTGCACATGACAGGGGGGTTGCAGCTAGATGATTTGTAAGCTCCAAACCAAACCATTCTGTGATTCTGTGATTTTGCAATATGTCGATCATCTCCAAGACAACATCTGTAATTATGAGGGACAGATAACTCAAGATAAAGTGAAATCTAATCTGTAGATCTTGGTCTGTCAGATAAAATCCCTGCAAGAAGAAAAAAATCTTGCATCAAAGTCTTGAATAGTAATTTGTTTCTATCAATATACCTGTGATGCAATATGTATTTTGGGTGCAACTCACAGCTGTGAATTTTACTTCATCCAGCCACTTATACAAAAATGAGATTGGATTTACCATTCCATATGAAAATAAATATTTAGCACTTAGAATTAAGTATACAAATGATACAAACTGAAACATCTTTTCTGAGATAAAATAGATGTATTCAGGGACAGGAACAAAAAAAAAAATAAAAATCCATATGAGTGAGAATTCCACATACTGTCCTGTTAGATATGAGAAAATACATGTTAGTATCACTGGTTGCATTACTTTGCCAGAAGAAACTAGCCAGTTTCTGAAAAAATGAACAAACAGAGGACAGAACATTATATGCAAGCCAGTAATGTAATGTAAGAATTCTATGAGAGTTTCAGCTAACATTGTAGACCAGGTGTTTATTAAAGGCCAGTCTTAATGAAGAAACAATTGGAGGTATATCAGTATTGGTACTTAATTAATATTTCTTATTAATTGAGTAATTAGACAGCTGAGAAAACTCTGTTTGAAACTATCCCTTCACAAAGTGAAAATAATTTCTCTTTTCTTAGCCTTTCATGCTGTAAAGTATTTAGTACAAATTTAATCAAGAAAAAAAATTACTGTCATCTGAAAATTTTCAGGCATTCATGCTTTTTTTTTTTTTTTTTTTTTCCTTAATAACACAGCGCTGGATCATGTCCCTGTCATTAGTATATACGGTACCCACTTCTCTGTATGCTGTATTCAGTCCAGATTAATTTCTACTGTGAGGACTCTGGATATATTTTAGTACTGTGGAAGGAATGTTGAAGTTCATTGTGGCCCACTAGAGGATTTAGGTGTTATGATTCACATTGTATCAAAGAAACCATTTTTTTCCCCTCTTGCAAAGGTTAAAGGATTAATGTAACTTCTCCTTTTGTGCTGAAACTAATTTTTTTGTCATAGAATATTACATTGAAATTATTTTAGAAATAAGATGGCATTATATATAAAATAGATATATAATGATTTAAGCATTGTCTAAATCCCTTTAAGCTTGAAAAAACAGCTATACATTCATAGTATTGGGATTTCATAGAATCACAGAATTGTCATGGTTGGAAAAAACTCAGATCACCAAGTCCAACCATCAACCCAGGGGAAGGAGAAAAAAAAAGAAAAGAAAAAGCACAAAACCACAACCACACACCCCAAAACTAACACCACCACACTACCCAAAAAAACCACACCATTCCCACTAGAGTATGCCCTGAAGTGCCACATCTACATGTTTCTTGAATACCTTCAGGGTTGATGACTCAACCACCTCCCTGAACAGCCTGTTCCAGTGCCTGACTACTCTTTCAGTAAAGAAATCCTTCTTAATATCTAGTCCAAACCTCCCCTGGCACAAGTTCAGGCTGTTTCTTTTATTCACTTGGAAGAAGAGGCCAACATCCACCTCCCTGTAGCTTCCTTTCAGGTAGTTGTAGAGAGCAATGAGGTTTCCCTTCAGCCTCCTCTTCTCCAAACTAAACAACCCTGGTTCCCTCAGCCTCTCCTCACAGAACTTGTTCTCTAGACACTTCACCAGCTTGGTTGCCCTTCTCTGGACATGCTTCAACAACTCAATGTCCTTCTTGTACTGAGAGCCCAGAAGTGAACAAAATACTTGAGGTGCAGCCTCACCAATGCTGAGTAGAGGGGAACGACCACTTCCCTAATCCTGGCCACACTCTTCCTGGTGCACACCAAGATACTGTTGGCTGCCTTGGCCACCTGGCAAGAGTACTGGCTCATGTTAAGCCACCTTGGCCACCAGCACCCCCAGGTCCTTTTCCTTGGAGCAGCTTTCCAACCACTCTTATCCAAGCCTGTAGCATTGCCTGAGGTTGTTGTAACTGAATCTGACTCAGCCTATGCTGCAACAAGGACTAATTAAGCAAAACATAATTGGCTCTGTGTTGCTGGGTTACTTAATCAGGTGGTGATTCAGATTTGATTTGGAGATTGAATTTTTTCAGGCTACTCTTAGGAAGTTCTACAAGACAGCAGACAAAAATAAATAAATGTGCTTGCATTCTGTTCGGTTCTCTTGACCCATTTCTAACATATCTGTATAAAGAGGACAATAGTCTAGTGCTGTTGAGATGATATTATGAGTATCCTCCATCATGCTTTTCTTTCAGCACAGACCAGATTTCTGATTTGTTAAAAACATTGTACTGAATTAAACTGTGGGGCTATTATCTGTAAAACACAGATGTTCAGATATCTTTCTAAACTTTCATGAACAGAGTACCTTTCAGTTTCTCAGTAATGGCTTAGTTCCTTTTCACAGTTACTCCTGAAACAATTACTATAATGCATATAATATGAATAGTATATCTTGCCTGATATTGTGATGAGCTGATTGATCATCAGTTTTTTGTAAAAGGGAAATTTCTTGACTGTGCCTAAAGTAATACAAATTCTGTGACTCATTTCTATCAGCAAATTTCTCATTCAGATATTTTTTGACAATTCCAGCAATCTGATATTAACTCTTATGTTTGTAAATAGAGCTGATCTTATGCTAAAATTATCTGAAACTCTGTTAGGTGGTTATCCTTGGGTTTGCCTAGTTGTCTGCTTTTCTATGAAAAGCAGTCATTGGCTTAGCACATTTTCATTCCACTTCCATTCTCCGGATGTGGTTAAGTGTGAGGGGCCAGCTGGCTTGCCACAGTGAAAAGTTTCTTTACAGCTTCAGAAGCAAGTCCTAATAGCTCCCATACCAGTTTCACCAGTTGTAGCAGTTGCCACCAAACCTTTCTCACCAAGGTACCCTGCCACACACTCTACACATCTGCATGTTTGCAGATGTGTTTGCTCCTGGCTTAGCACTTAAACTATCTCTCATATCAGGCTTTCGTGGAGTAAGCATTTAACTATGTCTGAAGGTAGCTATGGCAGATAGTCATAAACTTCTCTAAAGAGACATTTGCAAAATGAGGACTGTGGACTTTATAAAGTTCAGCACAGTAATTCTAGGCATATCTCATGTACTCCAAATAAAATACATCCTTAACTTATGTTTTTCTCCCTCTTGGGCCAACAGCATTAAACAGAGAAATATAAGTCATGCATGTTTCTCTGACATGAAATGTTTCTGAAGGACCTGTATATTATGGTCAAAAATCCCCATTAATCGTAATACCACTGAGAAAGACATAGAGTATAAGGCATTCATATTTTCATGTTGTGGGGTTTTTTTTTCTTTAAAACTTTTAACATTAACTGAAAGTCAACGAATAAAGAAATACACAATGTATTCTTCCTATTGGGTGACATCTACCATCCCAGAAAGATATTACTGCAATATGTGGGACTGTTGTTTCATTATGCTATATGACATGGTGTGCATACACCTACATGTAAGCATACCAACATATACATTTAGACTTTCCTTTGCCCATTTCATAAGAAAGAGATGCTGAAAGAGGATTCTTTTCTTCTTCCCCTCTGAAAAATGACTCAGAGCAGAGAAACATGGCCAGAAGTTCATCAAACTTGGGATCTGTTGGATCTGCAGGAAGAATGAATGCAGGAAAACTAAAACCTTAACAATTATCCTACTTACAGGCAACATTTAGGTGGCATGCGTGAGTGCCCTTGCAGACCTTAGCTCTCATGATGCTACGTGATAGCTATCAACAGAACAAACATTTTTCTTGAAGGCAATTTGATTGTTTCAATTTAGAAATCAAGTTTCTTTTTGGGTACAGATTTTGTGGTGTATTCTCATCAGGTCTAGTAAAGCAGGCCAACTCTAAATGTTTTTTACCAGTGTAAAGAAAGACAGCAGACTCAAGAAGGTTGATTTTTTTATCATAAAGTGACTTCACAAAACATGCTCGGACAACATAAACATCTTCAGCTGTCAAGAGTAACTGATGAAGATTTAAATTACAATGATACTATTTGTATCACTTTTGGTTTTCTATACATCTGCATCATGGCAACTGGCATATCTGTAATAATTCTAATTCAACCTGTCACATAACTACTTAACTTAATTCTGGGTATTGTACCCTGCACATTTAAGGAATGGTCCCAGTCTCTAGAATTCAAAAGAGAAAATCAGAAAAAAACTGATTTGTGATCCTTTGTAACACAGTATCCATGGAAGCTTAGAAATAACCAGAATGGTGTTCAGTCTTCAGTCATGTTTTATTCTGCTTTGTCCATGTTTTTTTCTTCAAGTTTTGAGTGATATACGAAAGCCCATAAAATTGGACAGAAGATACATGTAAGTGGCATTCAGGCTTCATTTCTAAATGGGGACTTTGCCCTTCTGTGAGTCTGACAAATGCACCTCTCTGTCTGGCAGCCATTTGCTCTGTTAAAGCTTTTAAAAGCACTTTTGCCAATCACTGCTGGTGTTCCTAGAGAAAAAGTTCTGTGCAGTGTGAAAGCACTTGAATGCTTCAGTGGCATCTGCCTGAGGGTATATGTCAAAGAAGAATTGTTCGAACAAGAAGATTTATTAAAGTAATGTCCAACTTCTACCACAGAAAGCTTGACATCTCCTAACCACAAACCATCTAGGAATATTCCCTTATTCTCTTTCTCACTTTCTGTTCTAAATCTGGATTTATATGTAGAGGTATGATGACTGAGGTCTGATATGACATTTATCTTCACAAGTGAGGAGACTAATAAATCATCAATGACATTACCACAAGTGAATTCTAAGGTCTCCTCACAAGTGAAGATAAATGACATGTCAGACCTAAGCCAGCATATATTACATGAAATACCTAATAAGTCTCACTCTCAACACAGCTGGATTTGATAGAGATGGCTGAACTTACATTACATCTCAAATCCACCACCCAGAAAAAAAAGAAATTAAATTTGCCAGCCAAATAAAATCACTCACCACTGAAACAAGCTTAACACATTTCAGCTTCTTGCCATGGTATGGTTCTGAAGATTTACAGGTAGCAAAGTAGTCATTAAAAAAATAAAAAATGCCCTTACGAAAAACAGTATAATTAGCTCACTATTCAGTGCATAAAACATACCTGACTTTCATGCCTTGGAAAATATCAGAATGCTTATAGAATTAATCATATCCATGTTTGTATGTACACCTCCATAGACCTGAAATATGTACAGCCAAATCTTATTTTAGGCATTACAGAGGACTTCAACTTCTCACAACAGCTTGTGGCCTTCCACAAGCTGTTAGTGGCAGCTTTGTTGGAAAGCCAAGAGTTTTTAGAAGTTCTAATTAATGTAGGAGTAAAATATTCTTTCTAGAGTGTGAGATTTGTAACCGAGGTAAGTCAAAAGCATGTCTGAAACAGAGGCTGGCACCAGCTCTTTAGGGACAGTGTGTAATAACTGGGTATAGAGACTAATACCTCCTCTGGCTTTTGAGCAATTAATGGGTAAGAGACTTCCTGAGCTGAACATAATGTCTGGACTGTCATATAAAGGAGGTAAATGTTTAATCTATATTATGGCATTTGAAATCCAAAGTCTAAAGCTATTCTTAGCTTATTTTGGTGATCCTGCCAAAATTCTGCAGTGGACAGGAAAAAAACTGATCTGAAGCTGAATTTTGTCTTGTGTGGAATTAGAGTTACTTTCACAAAATTTGAGAGCAACATAGTTTTAAGTTTGTGAACAGAAATGTTGCATAAATGTATATCTCAAGTCTTACCTAGGTGTACGGTTTATCATGCTTTTCAACCCTAATACAGTCCCATCCCATTTACAGATAATAAAATACTTCCAAGTTTCTTTTGATGTTTTAATCTAAAAATCTCCTGCAGTAATGCTCCACTTAGAAACAATTTCTCTGAAATAGTATTTTATTTTGCATGAATGTAGTGTACTTGTAATCAAGTTCCCTCAAGGCAGAAATTCTGAGTGGCATAGCAATGAAAAAAGAAATATTGTGTTTTTAACATTTCTCATAATGTAATACATTTGACCGTATGCAAAATTAGCAAGAATCCAGCTTGTGCTTGTGCTTATCCAAGCGTTCAACAGTGTGCAAGGATAAGAACAACAGAAATTAAATAGTCTTACAGAATGACAGGGTATATGATGGGCAAGGGTGGCCACATGAACAGTGGCATGGAGTGCACCCTCAGCAAGTTTGCCAACAACACCAAACTGCATGGTGAGGTTAACATACTGGAGGGAAGGGGTGCAAACCAGAGGGATCTTGGCCGGCTTTAGTGGTGGGATTATGCCAACCTCATGAAGTTCAATAATGCCAAGGGCAAAGTCTTGCTTATGGGTCAGGGCAATCCCAAGCACAATTAAGAGGCTGGGCAGAAAGTGGATTGAGAAAAGCCTTGAGGAGAAGGACTTGGGGATACTGGTTCTTGAGAGGCTCAATATGAGGCATCAATGTGCACTTGCAGCCCAGAAAGCCAGCTGTGTCCTGGGCTACTTCGAAAGAAGTGTGGCCAGCAGGTGGAAGGAGGAGATTCTCCCCTTCTACTCTGCTCTAGTGAGACCACCCCTGGAGTCTAGTTCTGGGGCCCTGAAGGGCATGAAGCTGTTGGAGCAAGTCCAGAGGAAGGCCACGAAGATGATCCAAAGTGTGGAGAACATCTATGAATACAGGCTTAGAGAGGTGGGGTTGTTCAGCCTAAAGTGTAGAAGGCTCCTTGGAGATCTTAAGCAGCCTTCCAGTACTTGAAAAGGCCCTACAAGAAAACTGAGGAGGGACTATTTATAAGGGCTTGTAGTGAGAAGACAAGGAGTATTGGCTTTAATCTGGAAGAGGGTAGATTTAGGTTAGACATTAGGAAGAAATTCTTTAGTGTGAGGGTGGTGAGACACGGGAACAGGTTGCCCAGGGAGGCTGTGAAAGCCTCACCTCTGCAAGTCTTCAAGGACAGATTGGATAGGGCTTTGGGCAATCTGGTCTAGTGGTAGTGGAAGGTGTCCCTTCTCATGCAGGGGGTTTAGAACTAGATGATCTTTAAGATCCCTTTCAACCCAAACCATTCTATGATACTATGAAGGTATCAGCCTCCACTATCCCTTTGGAAAGGTTGGCTCTTGATGCTGTTACATACTGCTACCTTGCATTTCTTTTTCTTCGTGTTTTTAAAAATGTTTTCATGTAAGTGTTATTTCTCTCAAGCCATTAAGCTGCTAACAATTGTCATCTCAATTGTCTCTAGGTTTCAACTTTCCTTGTGTTATGTAGCTCTGGCATACCTATCTTTCAACAACTTCTCACTGAAGCTGTACCAAAGTCACAAATTTGTGCTGCAAAAAACTGAAGCCTGTATAGCAAACAACCTGGTCCCTGGGCTGAAGGCTATATAGTTGTCAGTCTTTTAAAGCAAATTATTTCAGCCTAACTCATTCTCTTACCATATGTAAAAAAAAAGCATGTCAGCACTTGTCATACCATGTACTGTCACTATTATAATAAATGTTACAGGTTATGATTAAGTTGTGATTTATCCTCTATGAAATAATCACATAATGCGTTTCCCTTTTGATAAGAAACATATCACTGTGAGTCTAACTTCTGCTTCAGCAGATTTGTTACATCCATTGCCTGCAGGTCATTACCCCTTAATTGGGAAAGCATTGCCTGCTGCCAAAACTTTCCATGCTGTCATAAATCCCATTAAGACAGAAAAAAGACTAGCCAAGATCAGGTCTCTTAAGTCTTCAGAACAAATTAGGTGTTGAATCTATACAAGTAGCAGAAATTCAGTAAGTAGGCAGATGTTTTCAAGAACTCTGAAATTAAGCTATGAGGATGAAAGTTATCCACTAATTTGGGTCAGAAGAAAAGATAGACATTTTTATACCTAACCCATGTAACTCTCACTTGTGGCTAAGTGCTCAACTGAATTTCTTAACTCTATCTCTAGAAATCAATTAATCAGCATCCAAAGCAACTTTACTGTTTAGAACAACTTCAATCCAGTGCTCCTCCCCTCTAATGAAACAACAAAAAAATCATATTGCTCTTAAAACTCTCCATACTTTTTGTAAGCATTCTTTTACCTTTAAAAAAATCCTACTCAGTGTTTGAAACATGGTCCCTTTAAACAAACAAACAAACAAAACCAACAACAAAAACACAATTTGTTCTCTGCAATCAGGTACATAGTCCTTAGAGCTATTTAATATAATTGCTATGTATCAATTGATATTTGGTGTTTTCCTTTAAAAGGTCATGTTTTCAGTTGCTTGTAATTTTGGCAGACTTCTATGCAGGCAATTATTTTATCTTGCTGGATATCATGCTCACACAAGTGCATCAGCAACTTTCACAAAGAAGAGTTTAGCAGTTTCAAAGAAAAGAGTAACATGCTATTTCACCTGTCCATCCCTTCTGCAGCAGCTGCATGTTTCATAAATTTGGCATAAAAATTCCCACACTGTCAAGACACTCACTTGAGTATCTGACCTGTGTTTCAACAGCCGTTGCCTCTACACCCCTGCTGGAGCACTGTGCAAGTTGGAGTCCCATAAGTAGGTTTATCGTATCTTGTTCCCAGGGCAAATCAGACTCAGAGACTGTCCTGGTTTGAGCCAGGAAGAAGCCAATTTTTCTTTTTACTGTTGTTTTTTTTCCTTCAGTAAGCTTTCTTGTAACTAGCAACAGTGTGTTCTGCTAGGCTGATAAGACAGTGGAATGTTTTTCTAACTACTGAGGCTTCAAGGCTGCACCTGCACTCTGCCAGCTCAGACACTATGGGGAGATCTGTGACCCCCCCGTAGGAGGCTGAGTTAGACAGACAGCAAAATTGGCCAAAGATATTCCATTCCATATATCTACGTAAGCTCAAAGGAAGGTCAGAGATCACAGAAGACAACTTCCTTCCTTCTTCTTCTCCCCTTCTCTTCCGTCCATGGCCGGCGTCCAGGGAGGACTCTGTTCATCCATCACCGTCGATCCTCAGGCTTGATCTCTCGTGACCCCCATAACTCTCTGCTCTGTTCCAGCAGCAGCTCCGGGATTCCTCAGGACTCTTCCCAGTTCAGGGAAGTGCTGTGGGAGTTGCTGGGGTGGGGGGAGGCGAGAGGCTTTTGCCCATACCTGAATATATCTGTATATAATTGTATATATTTTCTTGTATCATTCATTAGTGTTTTAATTAAAGCTGTGTAGTTTAGTTTTCAATCCAGCCAAGTCTCTCTCTTTTTCTCTCTCTCCTTCCTTTCCTGGGTGGGAGGGGGAGGGGATCGAGAGCATTGTTGTCTGACCTGAGTCAAACGGTGACAACAATTTATTGGCGCCCAAAGTGGGGCTAGATTTTAAGCCCAGATTACACAGGGTTAACTACTGTTTGTGAGGTACCTGCTCCATCATCTGATGTAGAATCGTCTCCTTCCTCAGTCTTAGCCTCTGTTGCTTTAAGCTCTGGAGAATCCTCTCCTTCCTCAGTCTTAGCCTCTGTTGCTTTAAGCTCTGGA
>NW_009952884.1:2098341-2104981 GCF_000747805.2 Chaetura pelagica | reverse complement strand
AGTTGAACCTGCGGTGTAACTGTATACATACAGTACCCCCATAGAGAACAGTATCATCATCCCTAGGATCACCAGGCTGGTAATGATACGGTTGATTATGGCTACAGTTCTATCAATAAACCACGAAAGAATCACAAGAGCAGCTACAAAATGCAAAATGCCCTGGGCTGTATACCACATGTACAACTGCAGGTTTGGAAAAAGATCCAGTAGATTCATTGCAGAAAGTATCTGTTCAGTTTTTAATCCGTCAGGAAATTCAGCAGAACTGTTGCTCATTGCTATTCAGGTCTGACAACAATGCTCTCGATCCCCCCTCCCCCCAACCCAGGTCGGGAAGGAGAGAGAGAAAAAGAGAGAGACTTGGCTGGATTGAAAACTAAACTACACAGCTTTAATTAAAACACTAATGAATCATACAAGAAAATATATACAATTATATACAGATAGATTCAGGTGTAGGCAAAAGCCTCTCACCACCCCCCACCCTCAGCAACTCCCACAGCACTTCCCTGAACTGGGAAGAGTCCCGAGGAATCCCGGAGCTGCTGCTGGAGAAAGCAGAGAGTTATGGGGGTCACGAGAGATCAAGCCTGAGGATCGACGGTGATGGATGAACAGAGTCCTCCCTGGACGCCGGCCATGGTCGGAAGAGAAGGGGAGAAGAAGAAGGAAGGAAGTTGTCTTCTGTGATCTCTGACCTTCCTTTGAGCTTACGTAGATATATGGAATGGAATATCTTTGGCCAATTTTGCTGTCTGTCTAACTCAGCCTCCTACGGGGGGGTCACAGATCTCCCCATAGTGTCTGAGCTGGCAGAGTGCAGGTGCAGCCTTGAAGCCTCAGTAGTTAGAAAAACATTCCACTGTCTTATCAGCCTAGCAGAACACACTGTTGCTAGTTACAAGAAAGCTTACTGAAGGAAAAAAAACAACAGTAAAAAGAAAAATTGGCTTCATCCTGGCTCAAACCAGGACAGAGACAAATTATGACCAGGAGTTGGTAAGGTCAGAGAGAGAGGGAGAGAAACTGGGAAGTTGCCTAGGACAGGAAACACAGACTGGACTCCAGCATTTATCTTCCCCTTTATACACAGACCTCTAGAATTTTTACTTACACAAATGTTAACTGGAGATAATTCCAACATTTCTAAATTTTCTTTAGTACTTAAATGGTTACAAATAGTCACAATCTCACTATTGTGTGGAGTGAAATATGGGGAAGTGTTTAGATTCAAAAACATACTCATAACATGGAAATGTAATGTAAACTAATAGCATACAAGAGGAAACGTTTGTTGAACTGTTTTAAAATGTCTCTATATAGAAGACTAAATTCTTTTTTTAAAAATGGATCTCGAGTCTGCTGCCTTCAGAGTATTGTACTAAATACAGCCTCTGACTTCTTTCACTCAGGTTGCAGTCTTTGATCTTGCAGAATTTCCCATTCATATGCTAGAAGGCTTTTTGCCAGTTGGATGTTAACAGACTACACATAAAGGAATCAGACAATTCCTTACAATATTTGCTCTAATCTTCTGTCTTTCATACTATTCCTCTTTTTTTCCGATATCTGCCTCTATGGAATTCTAAATCTTCATACAGGTTTCACTCTATTGGTAATGTGAAATAGTTATAAAGCATAAAATCCCCTCTCTCTAGCCTCATTCTCCATAGGAAAACATTGACTTAAAAAGCTCTAAACTAAAAGAACAAAACCAAAGCAAAACAAAACACAAACCAAACAACAACAAAACCCAAAACAACCAACCAAAAACAAAAAGCTAACCAAACAAAACTAACTTTAAGCTAAAAAAATGTGTGAGAACTAGAGTTTGGGGTTGGAGGGTTATTCTGAATATATTCTTCCTGAAAAATTTGTTTTCAAAACTTTAAGTCAATTTCAAACGATTAGCAGTATTGGGAGATTTCAGAAATTACTTCCCCTCTTCTTACTCTCACTTCATGACTCAAGTTGTGAAGAACTGTAGCTTGGGGGAGAAAAAACAGTACTGAAGTATTTAAATCATGAAAATGTACAATGGAATTTATTTGTGTGCTGTTCATTTCCTGCAAATGTTTACTTTTATTGCTGTTGTCACTATCAAATATTTAACTTTTAAGCAATGTTTTGCAAGAATTAGGAAAATAGGTAATATTTGCATATTTTACGTATTAGAAGTTGTTCAGAAGAGCTAGTCATGCATCAGGGCCTGAGGCTGGGATCAGTAACACAGGCAGAACCAGAAGTGGAGTTACTCCCTGTTTAACTTCACTGTTCTACTTGAAGGAATGCAGCATGCGCTTTTGCCACATTTCTCTGGAACCCTGAGCCTATCCCTGGTATTGTAAATTCAACATCAGGCACATCTATCCACCTGTCCAAGATAAGTACCCCTGACATACACAAGAAAGGGTAGTTTTACCACACATACCTCACAGAGCCCTGTCTTTCCATACCTGTGACAGAGCCTGTTTCTGAACACACACAGTAAATCAGTTGTATTGCTCTTGCACACAGAAAACAGGACTTCCTACTTTCAACATCCTCCACTAACACGGTGTCACCCTTTGACTCAGGATCAACAACAATGCCCTTTATCCCCTCCCTCTTCCACCCAGGTGGGGAAAAGGGAGAGAAAAAGAGAGAGACTTGGCTGGATTCAAAACTAAAATACACAGCTTTAATTAAACACTAATGGAAAAAGAAAATATATACAATTATATACAAATATGTTCAGATATCTGCAAAAGCCTCTCACCTCTCCCCACCCCCAGCAACTCCCACAGCACTCTCTGAAAAATCCCAGACTGCTGCTGAAGAAAGCACAGAGTGATGAGGGTGAGGAGAGCTTGAGCCTAAGGGTCGACAATGATGGATGGACGGAGTCCTCCCTGGACACTGGCCGTGGATTGAAAGAGAAGAAGTAGCAGGAAGGAAGTTGTCTTCTGTGATCTCTGACCTTTCTCTGAGCTTATGTAGATATATGGAATGGAATATCTCTGGCCAATTTTGCTGACTAACTCAGCCTCCTACGGGGGGGTCATAGATCTCCCCATAGTGTCTAAGCTGGCAGAGTAAAGGTGTGACCTTGAAGACCCAGCAGATAGAAAAATATTCCACGGTTTGTTATCATTCCTAGCTGGAACACTCTGGAACTAGTTAAAAGAAAGCTTACTGAAGGGAAAAACAAACAAACAAACAAAACAAACAAACAAACAAAAACAATAAAAGGAAAATTGGCTTCATCCTGGCTCAAACCAGGACACAATAGTTCAAATTAGCAATTATTTGAGGTTAGAACTTGCAGCCTTAAATGGGAAAAGCACCTCCATCATAGGCAACATTTTCAAATTAACTCAACTGGATCCACCTCAAAGTCTAGCCCTAGCATGTTTCTCTCCTAGCAGGTTATAAGAAGAGTTTGAATAGCCACTAGTACACTGGATTCCTCATCTATGGCTGAAACAGACCAGGACTTTTAAAGGTAAGAAATGTGGGTGGGGGAGGCAGGAGGGAAAGAAAGTGGTGAATATTTTCCTGAGGATCTGTATAGATAAGGGCTACTAACTACTTGTATGAGCACATCAAAGGAAAATAGTATTTTAATTATTTTTTTAGTTTTGTTGTTGCTGTGAGTTTTTTGGTCTTTCTTTTGGGGTGTGTTTTTTGTGTTGTTGTTTTTTTTTTTATTAAATAAAATAGTGTTACAAAGACTTTATGAATTACAAAAGTTTCAAAGTTGTTTTGTTGTTTTTTGGTTTTTTTTTAATTTTGAGATAGATACAATTAATAACATAAGTTGCTGTAAGTAGTTTCTCATGATTTTTGATCAATTGAGGATTAGTTAAGGTAAAAAAAAACAACTTGTAGGTTTTTAATTTGTTTTTAGAATTGCAAGTGTCAATATTTTATTATGCAGAAGCTATTCTGCATGACTTATTTAGAGTTACGAAAGAAGCCCTTGTCAGTTTTAGTTTTTCATATTAAGCACTGCTGTTCTCACCTTGTTTTATCTGCTTACTCTTCAGGAAAAGGAAATAGGATATAAAAATGAAGAACTGATCCTGAAAATTTCCAGAACAATAATGCTTTTCTGTGTTCTGTTATTTTTGAGCTCTTATCTTTAAATGTAAATTCCACTAGAAGTATGAAATTAGAACCATTCATTTTTTTCATATGTAAATATTTTAAACAGTAGTTCTGCCTCCGTCATTTTCTCCTTTTTCTAAGGTGTCCTTTCAGGTCTCCAGACACTAGTCATTGTAAGATATGAAACATGCATGTTTTGGGCCAAACACGACAACAAAGAACTGGCCACATGCTCTCTCCCTCAACTCAGTTCTCCTCCCCTCCTCCCCAAACTGGGATGGGGAGGACAAAGGGCAATTAGAAGGTCATGGGTTGAGACAAAGGACAAGGAGGGTTCTTCACTGATTAAGGTCACGGGCAAAACAGACTGATCTTGGGGAAAAATAATTTAAATTAACACTAGTCAACTGCACACAGGACACATTCAACACACAGAGCAGGGCTTATATGCGTTACCCCACCCCTCCCTTCTTCCCGGGCCCAAATCACTTTGTTCCCGGTTTCTCTCCTTCCCCCCAGCAGCACAGGGGGACAAGGGATGGGGTTTAGAGTCAGTTCACAGGCTGGTGGTTCCTGCTGCTCCTTCCTCCTCAGGAAGAAGAATTCCTTAGTCCTCCCCTCTCCCTTGTTTCCTCACAGAGTCCCTCCCATAGGAGAGAGTCCTCCATGAACTTCTCCTTCATAAGTCCTTTCCACGAGGTCCAGAGCTGCTCCAGTGTGGGCTTCCTAAAGAGTCACAGGCTGCTTTGGGAATAGTCACCTCTCCTGCTGCGGGATCTTCCACAGTTGCATAATCTAAGCCTACTGGCAGCAAACTTAAGTTCACCCCTCCTGGTGCCTTCAGGGAGTGTTCCACCATGTTCCTTCATGAATGCAGGGGGACAGTCTGCTATCTCATCAGAGGTTGCAAGGAGAGTTCTACTTGGGCACCTTCTTTCCCTTCTTTCTCGCCAACCACCCCTCTGCTCTCCTCTGGCACAGCTCTTCTCCCTTAAGTGCTTCCCTGCTCAGGCCTTATATCAGTTCTTTCGTATGTTAATCACTGAGGCGCATCTATTGTCCCTCTAATGGCTCCTTGGCTGGGTTTGGAGCAGGGGGAGCTTCTCAGCTTCTTACTGGAGCCCCTCCTGGAGCCCTTCCCCCGCTACCAAAAAACCCACCAAACCAAACCAGAACAGTTTCCCTTAGATTTCGCCTACACTCAATGAGAGAACCTAATCAACTCAAGACACAGGAGGAACCTAGATAACCTACTTCAAGTAAATCATTTGCTCTAACTATCCAATTAACTTTGACACCTAATTTTAGGACATGCAAGTCTCTTCCTGCTTGTCTGACAATTGCAGTGAGTGTTTAGCAGGTATTTTATAAACCTCTGAAAATCTAGTTATAAAAAACCAAACAAACAAACAATCTGTCTTAGCCTTCCAAGGGGACTGCTATAATGGAATATATCTGAAATGTATGTTGTTTCTGGTCTATTCCTCTGAGTTGTGCAGCCATGCTTGTAGCACTACCCTTGACTGTGTTTGAGATGCATGTCTGGAGTGCTGCTCTGAAAGATGACAAGGTGAGAAGATGTTTTTTTGTTCTCTCTGTCTACTGCTCTGCTCATCATCACTCTCCAGCTTCTTTAAGATGAGGTAACAATAGGTACATAGAGTTCATTTGCAGTGCCTATCATATATTGGGGAAAGCAGTGTTTGGTATCCAGTTTCTGTGTTATCAACAGTAATCTGCTGTAGTGCATGTTTGTAGTGGTATATGCCTAGTGAAATACTTGAGTTGCAAAGGGCAGGAAAAAGACAGTGGTCATTTCTTTACCAAATAAACCATTAAATTCAATTTTATTTTAAAGTTCATTTTTCCTTGAAAAACTGAATTTAAAAATAAAAATAGGTTTGAATTCTTCTGCGTACTTTCCTATCTAGCGGGATTAACAGAAGTAAGTATACTTCCTCACTCGCTGTGTGAGCATTATGATATTGCCCTCTTCTACTCATAGGATCTAAGCTGGAAACTGTATCAAGCCGAAGAATGCTTCTGACTTCAGGGACTTCTCATGCAAGGCAGTAGGGCTTTATAGGAGACTGTGCTTCTGAGGGTTTTCAGCTTTGAAAGTTCTGTTAGTTCTACACGAGGATTCAGTGTGGATCTGAACTGTTTCTTGCATCTTTTCCTAAAGCTCCTCAAGGAGGGGTGTGAAACGTACCTATGCACTTTGTCATTATAATGTAGTTTATTTCTTTTTCAGAGATGCAAATGCAAAGAGAGAAGTGAAGAAAGCTGCAGAATCCTCATGAGTGCTGAGAACCTGCTGTTAAATCTGTAGGTGAAATGGCAGGTGATCCCTTGAAAGCAACATCTCTTTCTGCCTTGTTGCTGATCTGGTCTTTTATGTAGTGGAGGGGAAAAAACAGTAGCTAACAAGTACAGATGTGCAGTCTAAAGCAGCAACCTGCAATGCTTCATCCTCAATTTTGTATTCCCACAGTGCTCAGGTAGCTTCAAAAGATGCTTTTCAGCAGTGCACAGATGTTGGGTAGGG
>NW_009952884.1:1996267-2098277 GCF_000747805.2 Chaetura pelagica | reverse complement strand
GAAAGAGAGCTGACAGAGGTAAGTAAAGAAGTCTGAGGAGAAATTAATAAAACCATGCCTCTGTTAAAGAAGGGAGGACAGAAGAAAATGGAAAAATGTGTTAACTGAAAAAGTCAAAAGAGATGGGGAAGACAAAGTGAGAAAACTGCCACTCTTTAGCCACGCGTGGAATTAAGGCATTCATAGGCCTCTTGAGGTACAACAGTGAAGAACAATTCTTGCCAAAAAGCAGCAAGCTGCAATGTTAGGATTTCTGTTAAGGGTAGTCCAAGCTCTTACATTTTTTGAAATCTTGATACGTATGAATTTTATCTATAGTAATTTGCATAATTTCAGCAAAGATTCTAGAATAAAGCCTTAAAAACACAATTATTAAAGTTTGGGAACAAGGTAAATATCTGCATTCAGAGTGCACCGTGGTTAGCAGCAATACTCGCATGTGGGGTTGTTGTTGCTGTATTTTTAATAGGTTTTTCTCTATGCTGGCAGCATTCTTCTTGTTGCGTGCCCCAAGCCCTGCATATCACTGCCTCCTTCCTCTATGCCAGAGTCCTAACACAGAATTTTTTATTTTCAGAATAAGGAGTTAAAGGAACAGGAATAGCCTGCACACTCACTAGCAACCTAATAAAGTATTTAGTATGGAAGGAAGTGGTGGAAACAGCAAAAGACCTGTAGGAGCAAAAGTGCTTAAAAGGACTTCAAATATACCTCAAAGCACACTTCATTGGTGTGTGGATTTTCAGATGGATAGAAAATTAGTCTGTACAGTTGGCTTCTGGAGAAGACCGGTTAGCTTCAGAGCTCAATTGTAATGCACAGTTCCGAGGAGGGGAAGAGGACAAAGGCCTCAAGTAGAGGGCCAGAAGAAGGATAAGCTGATGAGAGAATATTGCTTTGAAGAAGGTGGTTAGCAAAAGAACATTGTCAGCCTTTCAGTGTGCTACAGTTTTGCTGCATTTCACACACTGTATGCAGACTGCCTTAAAGCCCTTACAGAAGTAGAAGTGTGGAGTATGTCCTTTGTCCTACACCCTTACTCTTAGGAGAGAGACGAGTGACTGGGGTCATAGTCCTTGATGGCATCAGCTGGTACAAGTCGCTCGGAGTCAGTGGAGCTTAACACCCACGAGCAGCAGCTTGTCATTGTAGATATTTTTTTTTCCACAGGTAAATGATGACATATCAAAGTGTTACTATTGAGTATATACATTCAATAAATATTATAATCTCGTAGGTAACATTCTAGATACGTTATTTATTTCTCTTTGTTGTGTAGACTGTTGATCATCTGAGATGGAATAATATACTTAAGGCAAAGAAAACTGCACTCTTTCTCTCAGAAAATAATTTTCTAAATGCACTGGAATAAGAGGCTTGCTTTTCTTGGTAGAATAAATGCCTTTCTTATCTGAATGAACCATTTTCATCTTCCCATTACTGTGATTTCAGCTCTGAAGAAGCATGACTGCTGTGGATGGCAATAAGGATTATCTAGAGATTATTGCATGTTGCTGCATGCACAGAATATTTCAACACCATTATGTCAAGTGCAGATGCTGCAGAAACCTAGCTTCCTACCTTTTTGTTTCTTGATTTGTTGTTTGTTGGGTTTTTTCCTCTCCTCCCTTTCTTTTCTTCCAAGCTGTTGTCCATGTTGGGCTTACTAGTGACTAAATCTAGACTAAAATCTATATCTGTATAAAATCTAGACTAGGCAGGGCATGAGGAGAGGGGGAATGATGGTAGAACAGCCACAGAAAACAAAATCTTGAAGTGATAAAGACAATCACCTCAGAAATGTAATGCTGTTTGCCCTAGTCCTTAGAAGGCTGTATCCCAATGTTTAATATGGTTGATTCTGAAACATCTTAAAGTGTACTGAGTTTGGGATATAGGTCTGTAGATTTGCAGGGGAAGATGCTGGGAGTGTGGGGGCTTGTTTTTCTTAAGTGGTGTCCCTTTTTTTCCCTGTCAGTCTTGAGAAAGCAAAAACCTAGAGACTTAGTCACAGAATTACCTGAACATATAGAGCAGGAAGGAGAGTTGTGCAAGAGGGAGGCATTTCCTGCAAAACAGCTCCTCTGAGCTTGCTCACACCATCTCCAATGCTCCTGCTCTGAATAGGCATTACTATGTTTTTTTTAAAATGAGTGCTACTATCTTAACTTTGGCCTCAGAGGCAGTGCTGACTAAAGATTCCTTGGCAGGCAAGGCTTATGTTATGTCTCAAGGACAGTACAAAAATCAATTTTATAAAAGCAAGAAAGTAAGTCCAGGGAACAAGGAGAATAGTGGAACGGGGTTCTTGGGCACAAAACAGAAGAGGTAGAGGGCGAGGAGGAACTGTGGGAGATGACCATCTGGAGTTATGGAGGCTGAAGTTTGAGAATTAAGCAGGAAGGGGTTAGTGAAGATACCAATTTGCAGATGGAAAAAATATGGAGAGCGATGAGGTAAGCTAGAAATGGAGACAGAGACTTTAGGGAAGAGGAGTGAGCAGTTCTATCTGCACAGCCTTTAGAAGAGCATACTACTGTTTTTCCATCTCATCATGGGTCCTGTTCTATGACAGTACAGGCACTGAGATGAACCTCTGATACAAGATCTGTGCAAATGGTCATGCTCAGTTGCAGATGTCTTAGAAATACTACAAGAAGCTTTGAACTGGACTGAAATATCAGAAACTTAGGATGAACAATGGAGTGGGTAAAATAAAAATCCAGCTTAAAGGGAATTAAACAGTGAATTCTGTACCCTAGAATACGCAACATACTCAGCATATTAATCTTGCATATATATAGCTCTTAAGAATAGCTAGAAGAAAAAACATAAGATATCATATGGGTGGATTCAGTGAGCTAAGAAGGGAAGAGAAGTCTATTTTTTACTTGATTTCTCTGATATCTAGAAATGTAGCATTTTTTTCTAGTATAGAAGTTGTGGTGTAAACAAAAGGGCTGAATAAAATTATGCACAAGTAGAAAGAGAACACAGATCCAAATAATAAAAAAATATATTTCAGTAAAAATAAATGTTCTCTTTGAGATCCAGTGATGGCAAATGCTTATTACTCCAGAATATGATGTCTGAGTTCATCAAATTCTCACTTGCTTTGGCTACCATGATAATTAAATTATTTAATGCATACAAAAATCCTTCTGTCTTCTACTACTTTGCATTTTTGACAAAGTATTTATTTTCAGAGAGGTAAAAATTGTGAACAATCTTCACATTGTGGCAACTGCCAGTGTAGTAACATGAAATGTTTTGTGCCATATGCTAAATACACAATGTGTTCAGATTATAAAAAATTCTGCTGTACCTTCTTTTTAACTGTGTTGGGCAAGCCAAGAAAATTTTGAGCCATACACTTTGATTTCAGATCATGTAAGCTAGTCAAAACAATTTACTTGCATCTGCGTCACAATGAGGTCTGGCAAATAGAGATAGGCAGGTGACTTAGAGTTGGAAAAAAGAGCCTGGAACTCCTATGTCATGTTGCCAAGTCTCAGATTAAGTCATAGCTCCTCTTAGCAATTTCATTTCTTGTAAGGTGGAATGAAAGAGGGCAGTCTGAGAGAGCCATGCTGAGTTTCTGCTGTGGTCAACGAGCAGGTCTTCACTGTGAAGCTCATCTCAGCCTACTTTAGCATTTTCATCTGAAACAATGAGAATCATGCCCATGCTACTCTTGTTACTTTTTCCTAGTTATATACCTCATATTATTATATTGCAGGTGTCTATGTATGGGTTAATATATTGTAAGGCAGATGGCTCCTAACCAACAAACAAAAAAACCCCCAAAACCAACCAAACCCACAACAGTGAAAGCTGTGGCTCACCAGCCTCCTTTAAAGACTATGGCAGTTGTTTCAGATGAGAGTTATGGCCTGATCCAAGAAAATTATATCCATCAGATGTGACAAATAAAGAAAAAGAACAGTGGAGAAAATGGGAAGCAGTCAAAAATAAAGATGGCATAGGGACAATAGAGGGAAAACCTGTCTTTCCAAAAAAATACCTGATGTCTATAACCAGATGGCTTCATGATAAAGATGGAAGCGTAGAAGCAGTGTCTAATGACATGCAGCAAACATGGGTGGCACCGAGTGTCTATACAGATGCTAAAAGATAATGGTATTAATAATACCTGTCCTACCTGCTAGAAATCCTCAATATAAAACTTAAGCGTGAATTGGGATGTGTACTATGGGGTTTTCTCCCATTCTAAAGACTGCAAGTAGATTATGCTGGTATGACTGCAGTATGTGGATATAAATATTTACTAGTGATAGCAGACCAATTATCAAGATGATTGGAGGTTTTCCCAACAAGAAAAGGAGGAGTAATAAAAAGGTCTCCTTAAAGACATTATTTCTAGGTATGGAGTATTGGAATCTACTAAATCAGATACAGGGCTGCATGTCATAGCAGAAATAATCAAGAAGTGAAGGAATAGAAAAAGTCTGCACACTTCTCATCACCCTCAATCATTTGGCTGTGTAGAAAGGATGAATCAAACTGTTAAGGAGAGAGCAGCTAAAATTTGCACGCATACAAGGTTAAAATGGCCAGAAGAATTATGAGACATTTGAAGTGCCCCAAGACAACCTGTTGGCCTATCACTCACCGAAGTCCTTTCCAGGAGACATTTAGCTATACTGGGGACTTATATACTAGAAAAAAACCCCAGCCTCTTAAATGGAGATGAGTATTTAAAGTTTTATGTTCTAAATCTATAAGGCTGTTTCAAAATTAAATAGGATCATGCTCAGTGGTATAATCCCACCCCTTTGGAGATACAGGTACATGATCTGCAGCCTGAGGATAGAGTTGTAATAAAAGTAGTTTCTGGCAAATCTAAATTGGGACCAAGGTGGGAAGGCCGTATACTGTCTTATTAAGATTTTGCTTGGCTGTAAAAGTTACAGAAAAGGAAGCTTGGATCAACCACTCACAAATTAAACTGTTTCCAGAGGATCATTGAGGATGAACAATAACTGGCAGATGAAGAAACTACCATGACCATTGTTTAAGAAACTGAAACCATTTGAATTCAGGGTCCTTAGGGAAGCAAGGAAGGAATGAAGCAAGCTTACTACCCTCCATTTCAAAAGAGCTGATTTTGGTCTCTTGAAGGATCTTCTTGGTGGGGTACCATGGGACAAAGCCTTGGAGCCCAGGGAAGCCCAGGAAAGCTGGTCCAAAATCAGGGATCACATCTCCCCTATGCCCAGGAGCAACATGTCCCATTGAAGAGGAAGGCAGGCAGGAGAGCCATGAGGCCTATGTGGATGAACAGGGTGCTTCTGGACACAGCTAAATGTAAAAACAAGTTATAAAGAAAGTGGAAGCAGGGACAGGTATCCCAGGGGAAGTGCAGACAAGTTGTCACAGAAGCAAGGGATCGGGTAAGGAAGGCCAAAGCACAGACAGAGTTGGACCTGGCCAGGAATGTTAAGAATAAAAAGAAAAGTTTCTACATGTATGTCAGCAATAAGAGGAAGATAAGGGAAAATGTGGGCCCACATCAGAAGGAAACTGGATACCTGGCCATTCAGGATATAGAGAAGGCTGAGGTACTCAATGACTACTTTGCCTCAGCATTCACAAACAAAGGCTCTGGTCATACCATCCAACTTAGAGAAGACAAAGGCATGGACTGTGAAAAGAAAGATCTTCCCACTGCAGGAGAACAGCAGGTTCATGACCATCTGAAGGACTTGAAGGTGTAAAAGCCCATGGGACTTGATGGGATTCATTTGTGGCTCTTGAAGTAACAGGCTGATAAATTTGAAAAGCCTCTGTCCATCATATTTAAAAAGTCTTGGCAGTCTGGTGAAGTTCCCACTGACTGGAAAAGGGGAAACTTAACTCCCATTTTCAAAAAGGGAAAAAAGGATGACAAGGGGAACTATAGACAAGTGTCATGGTTTGGGCCCAACATGACAACAAAGGAACAGTCACATGGCTGCTCACTCCACTCACCCCCCACACACACTCTGGGATGAGAAGGACAAAGCTCATGGGTTGAGACAAAGGAGGATTCCTCACCAATTAAGCTCCTGGCCAAAACAGAATCAACTTGGGGAAAAAATAATAATTTAATTTCACACTAATCAAACACACACAGGACACAGACAACACACAGAGCAGGGCTTGCATATGTTACCCCACCCCTCCCTTCTTCCCAGGACCAAATTACTTTGTTCCCGGTTTCTCTCCCTCCTTCCCCCCAGCAGCACAGGGGGACAGGGGATGGGGTTTAGAGTCAGTTCATGGGCTGGTGGTTCCTGCTGCTCCTTCCTCCTCAGGAAGAAGGATTCCTTACAGTCCTTCCCTGCTTCCCCACGGGGTCCCTGCCATAGGAGAGAGTCCTCCACCAACCTCTCCTTCATGAGTCCTTCCCACGAGGTCCGGAGCTGCTCCAGTCTGAGCTTCCCACAGAGTCATGGGCTCCTTCAGGAACAGCCACGTCCCTTGGCACCGGGGTCTTCCAAAGCTGCATAACCAGAGTCCACTGGCAGCAAATCCTCTGGCCACAAAATCTAAGTCCAGTGGCCAAGTTCACCCCTCCTGGCTCCTTCAGGGAATGTTCCACCACATTTCCTCCACGAGTGCAGGGGCACAGCTGCCATCTCGCCATGGGTTGCAGGGAAACTTCTGCTTGGGCACCTTCTTCCCCTTCTTCCTCACCAACCACCAGCACCGCTCTCCTTCATCAGCCCCACTCTCCTCTCCAGCACAGCTCTTCTCCCCCAAGTGACTCTCTGCTCAGGTGTTACATCAGTTCTTTTGTATGTTAATCATAGAGGCACTTATAATGTCCCTTTAATGGATCTTTGGCCAGGTTTTGGAAGCAGGGGGAGCTTCTCAGCTTCTTACTGGAGCCACTCCTGGCGCCCTTCCCCCACTACCAAAAAACCCACCAAACTAAACTAGAACAAGTCAGTCTCACCTCTGTGCCTGGCAAGATCATGGAGCAGATCCTCCTGAAGGCTCTGCTAAAGCACATGGAAAACAAAGGCCTGATTTGTGACAGCCAACATGGCTTCACCAAGAGCAAATCCTGCCGGACTAATTTGGTGGCCTTCTACAATGAGCTCATGGCACCGGTGGACAAAAGAAGAATAACTTATGTCATCTACCAGGACCTGTGCAAAGTTTTAGACACTGTCCTGCACAACATCCTGTTATTGAAACTGGAGTGATACAGATTCGATGGATGGACCATTTGTTGGGTAAGGAACTGGCTGGATGGTCACACTCAAAGAGTGATGATCAATGGCTTGATGTTCAGATGAAGACTTGTGGTGAGTGATGTTCCCCATTTCACTTGCTAGTCAAATTCTCAAACTCTCCACCAACAAAAGCAAGATCAAACCCCATATACCTTAATCCATTATACTATTTCATGTTTTTATTTATGTATTCAAGTATTTTAGATCCTGATTAAAGATTTAATCAATACCTAGAAAGCATATTTATTAGAAAACTTTATTTCCTATATTTTCAACCTAGGAAATTAGGCTTTCTTGGTTTAGTTTCTGTTTTTTAGTAATAACTTCCTTTCTTGCAGTTTGGTGTTTGTTTTTTTGGTGGGTATTTTTATTTAACTCCCTATTTAAACTGTCTTTCTAGGCATAGTGTATGCTGTTAGTATTTGAAGGCGATAAACTGAATTAAGCTGTCTATTAGGGAACGTGGCTTAAGTGTGTGCCTTTGCAATTGTAATCTCAAAAAAAAAAAAAAAAGAAAAAGGTAATGATTTGTGTGAGAACATCGTTACTTATAAATAAATAAATAAATAAATGGGTAACTTTGCCATGCTATATATTCAGGGATTTGTTTTATAATTGGAAAAACATGCATATGAATTTAAGATAGACTGTAGAACTCTCCCTACATAAGCACTTACACTCAAAGATTGTTTAAAGAACCTGTGAATCTACATGTGTAGAAAACACATCTGCACAAATACATATGAAAAGCAAAATATTAGCAAACAGCCTCTAATCCACTAAGCAGCCCTATTTGAACAAGGGTCAGGTTTCCTGTCAATTGAAGGAAGTAGTCTTGATTTCCCAGGCTGCAACTCTTCAGTGAACTTCAGTAGCTGCAATTTCTGTTTCCTGGCTGGCCCCAGATCTTGGACCTGAGGGGGCGGGTGAAGGCGATATCCATAGCTTCTTTATTTGCACATTTATTCTAAATCCACTCGGTGCTACAATTCACACACTCACAAGTGACATTCTGTGCATTGGTGAAGTGAACAGCTAAGCAAAAGTTTTGCTGTAACACATGCTATGCTTTTTTCCCCCTTCCATATAACTCTGCTGAAACTTTAAGAACATCAACTGACAGATGGAGGTCAACTGATGAGAAAATATGTCCAGCATAACGTTGGTATTGCACAGGGACATAGTCTGAGGTGACAAGTTCAGTTTTTTCTATAGCAGAAAGTTGTCTGAGAAGGAAGCACACACAATCTAGTATATATTCTCTACATATACATGCATACTCTATACTTGCAAGTAAGAATATGAATTTTCCACAGGCAGAAAAATTCTCTTCTCTTTTGCTGCTCACAAAAGTCCTGAAGCAGTATGCACATTCATAGTGTCAGATACTAATCCTTACAATCCAAAGTATGTCTCAAGAATGTATGCAGGCTGCTGTAGGCAGCAAGGTGAGGTGAGTACTTTTAATTTCAAGCAAATCCAAGAAGTAAGCTGGGGAATGTTTATTGATCTAAGGGTGAAGAACCAAACTAATTAACTTAAAGCCAGTACTATACTGGAAGTGTTTCATGTCCTTACACACTGCTTGAATTTTGCAGTTAACTGTCAACAAGCAGAATTTTACAGACCATTAGTGTATATGTGAATTATTACCCTTGGGTATTATAGAAATGAGAAACTCTGTTTCATTTTAGAAATGTTCTTTTCTATGCAATTAAAATTTCATAATTATGTAGAGCCACATCAGTTTGTGGCATGTGCCTAGCTACTGGATCAGCATTAAAGACTTCAAAGTTGCCTTTGGAACAGTTGGTCTCTGGATTTATAATCCACAAAATGAAAGAATTTATACAAAGGACAGGAGATACTGTTGTCTTTAATAGTAAAGGCTTTTATTTAATGTCAAGTTTATCAAAATACATATACTCAAGATCCCTGAAGACTGATACAAAGCTATGTTGTGAAATTTATGCTAACCAGTTAAAATGAAAACCTTTAAAAAATCCTCAGTATGAATTCAACTACTGAGAAGCATTTATATGTCTGTCATCCAGCGAGGCTTTAATGCCTGCTACTGAGTGTTTGCTTCACAACCTTTTGAGATTTTGTAAATTATATTTTATAGATTAATGGTGGACAAAATAGAAAAAACACACTTGAAGCATACAAACAAGGCAAACCACAAAAGCCAGAGCATTCACATTTAAATATGTCATTTTAAAGATGCTTTTGCTTTTGACTTTGCAGGGTTTTGTCAGCATATATCTGAGCCATAATGCTATTTATATGCAGGTTTTTGTCTATGGCAGGTTTCTGATTGAAAAAAGATGAAAAGCTGTTCAAATTCATTGTTCATGTGCATTTGTAGAGCAAAAAGCTATCCCACACAAGTGTCACACTAGATTTTTTTTTGCCTTCCATTTGATTCATTAGACATGGAGATTGTGGTTCCTTTTACATTCAAGATGGAAAAATTATTTCATTTGAAAAGTACATTGTGAAGATACCTCTTTCTTAACAGCTACTTAACAGCATGCTTTTGACTTTTCTTTCAGAATATAAAGTTATTTCTAGAAAACATATTAAAGTACAGTAGAACTAATTTGTACCATTATCGAAATTATATGATGAAATGTTATTATGTAAGTACATAAACTTTACTCAGAAAAGCCTTCTAAAAAATGTCATATCTTAACACATCAGTGGAGATTTATCCAGCAGGTATGTTTATATTTCTGCTTGTTACATATATCAATGCTGAAGACTTACTAAATGTAGTGAAATCAAATTTGAAAATTTCATCTCTAAATCCATTTACTTCTTTGAATCACTGATTTCTCACTACCATTTCAGACTGTCTCACAAACTGGACAAGCATGGTCTGTGTTCCCCTTGCTTGTCTACTGTTGCAAAATAATAACTTTTCCTGTCTCTTTGCTTCTGTCCTTTGAATTCAGAGCTTAAAGCATTTATGGTTCTTTTCAGTCTCTATTCAACTCACCTACTCTTAACAGCCTTTTGATAGATTACACTATATCCATATCTTCTCTACGTGTGCAATCTTTGATGGCAGATTCCTCAAGCTTATATTGTTAGCCCTTTCTGATTTTATTATTTTTTTTTTACTTTTTTTCATCTACTCCCCTTCAACTTCCTTAATTTTTTTTTAATTTTTTTTGTAATTTTTTTTTTTTTTCTGTATAGGTTCTTGTAAATTGTAAGGTTTCAAGTTCATGCTTCTTCCTTAGTAATCTTTGTGGGAAATCATTACTTACTAAATCTTTGTCAGTAACTTAGTGTTCTACATCCAACCTATCTCCTATATCCTTATGTTAGTCCTGTATAACTGATGGTCAAAGGTAAACCAAATGCATGTCTCTCTGGAGCTGTGCAGTTCTTTACTTGTTCATATTCCTCAATGCACTGGGAAATAATGGTGTTTCATGGCTGTGAGGGGGTTGTGCAATGGTCGCGTGAGGTTTTATTTGTTCTTGTAAGTAGTGTCGTGGGCTGCTTGAGACCAATGAAAACCACTTCCCACCTCTTCTCTAAATACAAAGACATATTTCACTCTCAAATAATATACTTACTATACTATAAGGGGCAAAATCAAACTTTCTGCTCATTTAACTAAAACCTGATAATACAATGAACCCTCTACATTACAGCACACCAAATTCTGCAATGTGAAAGAAAATTTCATTCTCCTTCTGCCCTGTTCTGTCATGGGAACAGGAGCTTGAACCCTATAAAGGCCTTTTACAATTAGATACTGTTCAGTGAGGTTTATTAAACTACAGTCTTACAAGAATTGTGTGGGCATTGGATCCAAGAAGTCTCAAGAGCAACCAAGATGGGAGAGAAGGCTTAAACTGGTGGTTGTATCATGTTGTCTTTTTTGTTATTTCTTTTTAATTAAGTGATCTATTAACCAAGTGTGTAGTGGTAAACATGCCACTTCGTTAGAATTAGTTGTATCTGCAGATCCTTACTAACTATATCTCTGATGGACTTCCAGTCACTACAGGGTGATGACTTAAAAGTGCTGTATTGAATAGTAGTAGTAAATATTGCATGGGATAACTAAAGTGAGGGGAAAAGAGGTTCTCTTTTGTTTTTTCTTTTTTTTTTCTTTCCTCTTTGGTTCTTGGTTTTGGGAGTTAGGGGTAAGGGGGATAGTTGCTAGTTAGACAACAGAACATACTGGTTGGTTAAGGAGAACAAAGGTGTACGTGATATCCAACGTTTTTTCCTGAATGGTTTGTTCTGTGGTGGAAAAAAATTAGTCTCATTTTCTTTGCTTGACTTGGTTTTGTGTTATCAGTGCAATCATAAGTCTCTCAGCTTGACTTCTTTAGGAGAACAGTCAACGTCCATCTCCCAAACCTGGATTTTTCCTTAGTAGCTATGTTGATCAGAGGGAGAAACTTTTTTTTTTCCATTGAGTAACAATAAGCAATTTTTTAAAGTCTTTGAAATTCTTGAGAAAAATTACCTATTTTGCTACCAGTTTGCTTTTATTCAAGATTTCATAACAGAAGGAAAGGCATGCATTTAAAGAGTATAGAACGTGACCTACTTATGTAGGTCTTAAACTACTGCTACATCCATCCACTATCTTTTTGCTAAAAACTGATATCAGAACTAAGGGAGACAATTGTAGTATGTAGTCTGATAAGACAGATAGTATCACATATCCCCGTGGTTCCCAGCCCCCATGGGTCCCAATATCCATATGACTCCTGCACCTCTCAGAGATGGGAGAAGGCAGAGGAGTTATGGATGAAGGAGTGAAGTTGAGGCTGGGAAGCAGGGAGGAAATCATTTTAGGTTTTTGTCTTCTTTTTCTTGCTATCCAACTCTGTTTTTAATTGGCAAGAAATTAACTTAATTTTCCCCAAGTTGAGCCTGTTTTGGTTGTGGTGGTAACTGGTAACTACACCCTGTCTTTATCTCAGTCCATGAGCTTTCTCCCCCTCCTGCCCTGTTGAGGAGTAAGTGTGAGAGAGAAGCCAGGCAAGGTCAATGTACCACAGTGTGAAAGCCTTGCTCAGTGAAGCTGAGGGAGATGAGCATAAAGGGTGTCACAGTAGCCATGAAAGAAGCATAATTAGGACAGCTGTTCTAATAAATTAAACCTTTCCCTAAGCTCTTTAACACTCTTTTTTCTTGAGATGTCAGTCACACCTTCCACACGTGTCTCTTCTATCTTTCCTTCCCATGGGATAAAGGACAAATAGCATAGTGGAAAACATAGCAGCAGTATTTTTACTCCCCATGTAGTTGCAAATGTCATCTACAGATGGGGGAGTAAGGGAGGGCTTGTGTAAGAAAACATAATTACTTCCAAAGATTTAGTTAGCATTAACAGATCTGGTATTTTAGTGTCATCAGAAACACTTAACTGACAGAATACATATAGTAATGGTACTATATTTATTTATTTATTTATTTATTTATTTATTTATTTATTTAAAAATACCATTAGGAAAACTGTTTTGTTTAAAAAGGAGTTTGGTTTGTTTGGGGTCCTGGGAGGGTTTTCTTTTTGTTTGGTTGTAGTTTTGTTTCAGGTTTTGTGTGTGTGTTGTTTCATTTTGTTTTTATAATTTCGCAGAATTACAATATCTTAGGGGTTGGAAGGGACCTCGAAAGATCATCTAGTCCAACCCCCCTGCCAGAGCAGGGTCACCTAGAGCACATCACACAGGAACATGTCCAGGCAGGTTTTTAATGTCTCCAGCGAAGGAGACTCCACAACCTCTCTGGGCAGCCTGTTCCAGTGCTCTGTCACTCTCACAGGAAAGAAATTTTTTCTGATGTTTATGTGGAACCTCCTATGTCCCAGTTTGCACCCATTGCCCCTTGTCCTAACACTGGACATCACTGAAAAAAGCCTGGCTCCGTCCTCCTGACACTTGCCCTTAACATATTTGTAAACATTGATGAGGTTGCCCCTCAGGCTCCTCTTCTCCAAGTTAAAGAGGCCCAGCTTCCTCAGCCTTTCCTCATAAGGGAGATGTTCCACTCCCTTCATCATCTTTGTGGCTCTGCACTGGACTCTTTCAAGCAGTTCCCTGTCCTTGAACTGAGGGGCCCAGAACTGGACACGATATTCCAGATGCAGCCTCACCAAGGCAGAATAGAGGGCGAAGGAGAACCTCCTTTGACCTACTAATACACCTTTGACCCTTTCTAATGTACCCCAGGATGCCATTGGCCTTCCTAGCCACAAGGGCACATTGCTGGCTCATAGTCATCCTCCTGTCCACCAGGACCCCCAGGTCCCTTTCTCCTACACTGCTCTCCAGCAGGTCAGCCCCCAACCTGTACTGGTACATGGGGTTGTTCTTCCCCAGATGCAAGACTCTACACTTCCCCTTGTTGAACTTCATCAGGTTTCTCCCCACCCAACTCTCCAGCCTAAGTCTCTCTGAATGGCAGCACACTCTTCTGGTGTGTCAGCCACTCCTCCCAGTTTTATGTCATCAGCAAACTTGCTGAGGGCACACTCTGTTCCCTCATTCAGGTCGTTGATGAAGATATTGGACAACACCGGTCCAAGTACTGACCCCTGAGGGACTCCACTAGTCACCCACCTCCAACTAGATTTTCTCCCATTGACTACAACTCTGACTTCTTCCTTTCAACCAATTCATGATACACCTCGTTACCTGATCACCAAGCCCATACTTTATCAGCTTATCTACAAGGATGCTGTGGGAAACAGTGTCAAATGCTTTACTGAAATCAAGATAAACCACATCTACCACCCTACCATCATCTATCCACCTAGTTACTTCCTCATAGAAGGCTATAAGGTTGGTTAAACATGACTTACCATCGGTAAAACCTTGTTGACTGCTCTTAATGACCCCCTCATCCTTGATATGCCTAGAGATAGCACCAAGAATAAGTTGTTCCGTCACCTCTCCAGTGATGGAGGTGAGGCTGACCGGTCTATAGTTACCTGGGTCCTCCTTCTTGCCCTTCTTGTAGACTGGTGTGACATTTGCTATCCTCCAGTCCTCAGGCACTTCTCCTGTTGCTGGCGACTTACCAAAGATGATGGAGGGTGGCCTAGCAATGGCCTCCACCAGCTCTCTCAGCACCAGCAGGTGTATTCCATCTGGACTCATTGACTAACCCTAACCTAATCCTCACCTACCAAAGCAAACTCCTCCTTAATCCTGACAACTTCTGGGGCTTTAGGGATTTGGGGCTCCTGGGAAGAGTCTGCAGCTTAAAGACAGAAGCAAAGAAGGCATTCGGTACCTCTGCCTTCTTTATATCCTCTGTCACCAGGGCACCCACCTCATTCAGCAGTGGGCCTATAACTCCTCTAGTGTTAGTTCTATCTGCAAGGTATTTGAAGAAGCCCTTTCTACTGTCCTTGACCTCACTAGCAAGGTTTCCTTAGCTTTCCTTATTGCCTCTGTACTTCCTCTGACAACAGTCCTATATTCTTCCCAAGTGGCCAGCCCCTCCTTCCATGATCCATAGATTCTCTTTTTCCACTTGAGTTTGCCCAGCAGTTCCTTGTTTAACCATGTGGATCTCCTGGCTCCCTTACTTGATTTCTTACCCATTAAGATGCTCTGATCCTGAGCTTGCAAGAAGTGGTCCTTGAGTGTTGACCAACTATCTTGAGCCCCTTAACCATTTAGTACCGTGTCCCGTGGGACTTCTCTTAACAATTGATTGAAGAGGCCAAAGTTTGCCTTATGGAAGTCCAGGATTCTGGTCCTGCTCGGTATTCTGTTCTTCTCACACAGGATGCTGCACTCGACCATCTCATGATCACTGTAGCCAAGGCTGCCATTGACCATCACTGCTTCAACCAGACCCTTTGTGTTGGTGAGCACAGGATCCAGCAGTGTTCCTCTCCTAGATTCTGTCAAGAAGTTATCATCAATGGTGGAACCTCCTAGACTGAATGGCTGAGTAAATCATTCACCTGGTCACAGCACACGCAGGTGTTCTCTCTGCAGTTCCACAGTATGACTGCCAGGCTGAGACATTCTGTGCAGCCAGAGACCTGGACAGCTGCATTCTTGAGAGGGAGGGACCTCTGTCTGGGCTGCCACTGTCCTCCTGGCAACAGTTTTTGCCTGAGTGGATACCATGGCTAGATCCTCTTCAGGGTGGATAATCAGAAGCTGAGTTCTTACCTTGAGCCAAGAGGGGCCCGTACCCAGCTCCGCACGCGCTGCCTGCCCAGCTGCTGTGCAAACTGCCGCGCCCTTCGACCGTGCCAGGCCCTGTTTGCTGCTCCTGGTCGCCAGTGCTCCCCAAGGGCTGCTCTTCTACCTAAGGGGATGTCACGATCTGTGACCTATTTTATTTCCTTTTTGGAGTGATTTTAACTTACCGGAATCTGCTGAGAGGTCCACACGTAGCGCTCTCCTCTCACAGAGGAACAGTGAACTTCAGCACTGACTTTCGGGTGAGACACATGTCTAATGCTCACTAATGCCTCTAATAAAAGCAGTTGACTGCCAATTAGAATTTATGAACATAAGGTTTAATGAGGTGATAAATAAGGCAATTTGGGGCAGGGGGCTCAAAGAGGGTAATCAGAAGAGATAGGGTCTTTGAAATGTCTTTGAAACACCAAATACCAAATACTTACATATGTATTAATACTTGTATATGAATACACCTTATTATTTACACACCAAGCTTAACTCTTACTTTCTAAGAGGGAAAAAGAGAGGACAGGCCTGATGCTGACTTTTCCCCTCAGTGGGGTTGCGAGATGTTTGTATGTTGGCCTGGAAAGTGGGGGAGAAAAGTTTACAATGCATTTACCACACTCCTGAGAGGGTCTGCCAAATGGTTGATGCTCACAGCCACTCTGTCTCACCTGCAAGGTAGCAGGTCCACGTGCAGTGATGACAGGGTGAACTATGATGGAGGAGATCCCGACTTGTCCTTGGTCTATCAGAAGGTATAGGGAGTGATCTCGGAGCGCCTCCTTCTTTTCTTCTCCCTGGCTCTTTGGCAACAGCACAGAGCAGCAGCAACCTCAGTCCCAGCCACACGTCCAGAAGCAGTAGATCCTCAACAGTCAGCACAACAATGAAGTATCCAAAAGCAATCCGAGTGGGAGAAGCAGCAAGCAAGCAGTTCGAGGCAAAAGGCAGCAGCCTCAGTGTCCGTTCCAAAAAGCGGCAGCAAGGAGCAAGCAAGCAGTCTCTCTATAGCTTTTGGGGACTTGCTCCTTTGCCCCTGTTGGCCAGTCTCTTGTTCCTGGGTCTTCTCCTGCCAATCAGGCAGAGACTTTTCTCCTGTCCTCTCCTGTCCCTGGGCAGGCTTGCTGTATGCAGCACTGTTGCAGTTTTCCCACCACTGCTCCTGTCTGGCATCTGGTCACCACCCTCATAGAGTCTGAGTTGTTTTGTGGCAGAGGACGCAGGCAGACAGGAGAGTTTTTAAAGGGCCTGGTGGAATGGCCATCTTTAAGTCAGTTAAGACTGCTGACCTAAAGGGCTTATTATGTTCTTGTCAGGAAAGGTCTGGTCCTTCACAGGGGTTAGGCCGCCGTCCCTTTGCCTCCACCCGTGGTGAGTCAGAGCTGCCGCTCCCTAGAAGCTCTCACTCCCTGCCCATGGACAGGGGCTGGGACTGACTCCCTCCCACAGTCTCTCTCGCC
Organism: Chaetura pelagica; assembly: GCF_000747805.2. NCBI lineage: Eukaryota > Metazoa > Chordata > Aves > Apodiformes > Apodidae > Chaetura > Chaetura pelagica. The sequence continues at coordinate 2,081,378 of NW_009952884.1, read as the reverse complement.
TTCTCTTCCTTGGTTTCCTTGCAGTTTAGCCACTGCAGAAGGGGTCCAGCAGCACGATCCCTCGCTCTGGTGTTCCTCGCCTCACATCTCAGTGGCTTCACAAAAATGGCCAAATGTTGACTTAATTCTGAGGATGTTATACCAAAACTAGACTTTTTAATTAAGATTGGTCATCAGCCTTCTGGCATCTGCTAGTTTTACTCTGTCATTTTTTATTAAATGAGCCAAGCATTAAAATGTCACCAGTACACATACTGCCACTTTTGAGCTGGAGGAAATTCCCTTTAGACTCTTTTATTTTTCTCCCCCCTGTTTTTTTTTTTCTTTCTTTCTCTTTTCCTCCTTTTTCTTCTCTAATAATGTTGTAGATATACCATGATATTCCAGAAATATGCAGCAGCTATACCTGTCATTGCACTGGTCTTTATCTGTTATTTTCCTTGTCTGCTATCCTGTTGAGCTACCAAGCAAGCTTCTACTATGAGGATTCTGAAATAATACACATCTGAAAATAAAAAAACACTTTATTCCCATTACCTGTAGCCTTAAGTATACAAATTACTCATAATAATACTGTAATTTATTGACAGTGTTGAATTGTCAGTGATCAACTTAGCACAGTTAGGTGTGACAGTTTCAGTTGCTAGACAGAATGACATTTTGCTCATAGAGCTTGTTATTAGGTTTTGATTTTATACACTGGATTAAAGCCAAAATGCAGACTGGTTTACAAGGAAAAAAAAACACCAAACAAACAAAACCACCACCACCACCAAAAAAACCCCACCAAAACCCAAAAAACACCACAAAACCATAAAAACTATACCAGACCAAAAAACCCCCACAAAACAGGAATGGTTAACTGTTTACACAACATTTCACAGAATTTGGAGATACACCAGAGCTTGTACCAGACTGGGGAGTTGAATCCTGTAGGTGGGTTTTTTGTTCTTTTGAAGAGGCTTACATCTATAATTGTGAAACTGTTGAATACTAATGAACTTCAACCTAATGACAATATTAGCTTCAAATTAGATCAGTTAAAGGCCCTGTGTTAGAATGAGTTAAAATATGAAAGATTCATAAGATTACTCATTTGGATTTAGAAGGTAATTCTGTAGAGATTTATAAACATTTTGAAGATCACTATGAATGCAATATGAATGGAAAAATGCAAATATGGGTTTAACATTAAGAGTGGTTTCTACTGGTAATGGAAAATGTAATTTTCAGGACACTGTTCCAGGATGCCATTCCTAGTAATAAAATGAAAAATTATGCCTGTATCAAGATGAGAAAGCTTGCACCATGGTTAGGCCACACCACAGGTGATTTGGCAGCACTTAAGAGGAACTCAAGCAACATGGTGAGGACCTGACAGGTGTCATCTTTTTTCTTTGCCTTCCACATTGTCTGTATGGACATGGTCAGCCAGTTTAGATCACAGAATCACAGAATGATTGAAGCTGGGAAAGACCTCTAAAATCATCAAGTCCAACCGAAGACCTAACCACCATATCAGCTAGACCATGGCACTAAGTGCCACTTCCAGCCTTTCCTTAAACACCTCCAGGGATGGTGCGTCCACCACTTCCCTGGGCAGTCCACTCCAATGTCACCCTTTCTGTGAGGAAGCTTCCTTATATCCAACCTAAACCTCTCCTGGTGCAGCTTCAGGCCATGCCCTCTCATCCTGTCACTAGTTGCCTGGGAGAAGAGCCTGACCCCACCTGACTACAACCTTCCTTCATGTAGTTGTAGAGAGTGATAAGCTCCCCCCTGACTCTCCTTTTCTCCAGGCTAAACAATCCCATCTCCTTCAGCCTTTCCTTGTAAGACTTTCCCTCTCAGCCCTTCACCAGCCTTGTTGCTCTCCTCTGGAGTTACCCTGGCACCTCAATATCTTTCTTGAAGTGAGGAGTCCAGAACTGTACACAGTACTCAAGGTGATGCCTCACCAATGCTGAGTGCAGGGGGTTGATAGTCGTAGGATACTCACTAGTAGGTTCAATAGAAATACAGCCTAATAAAAACTTACTAAAATAATTAATTTGCTGCACTAAGTTAGCTGAACGGGTTACTTTTAAAACAATGTGCTTTGTGAAACTGTCAGTCAGTTATGCCAAGCATCCTGCAGGTTGTGACAACACCAAATCTTCTAAGACCTGTGGCACCTAGAGAAAACACATGTTGATTCTGACCCACCTGGGCAATCTACCAGCAGGAGACTAGAGACAGGACCATGATGGGAGACAGGAAAAAGATGACAAAGGACTAGAATAAACAAAGACCCCCACAGGAGACCATCAAGCACGCATAATTACAAAGATAGCTAATTCCAGGAAATAAAATGACTATGTAAAGGAATTCTGGGAACTCATTGACATAAAACCAAATATGCATGGTTTTGGTGTATATTAGTTGGGGTGTCTGCTGACTCTTCAGAGCACTTATGGTGGAGATATCCCCAGTGCTGCAATAAAGAATGCCTGCTCAATAACAGCTTTTTTGTTGTTACTAGGTCTGGAATCCATACCCAGCTGCACCTAGCTTCCTAATTTGGTAAGGAGTGTTAAAAAGCAAGGGGGTTTGGAAGCTCTGAATTTTTGTTTCAGTTTTGGCAACCCAGATGGGACATTCCCTGCCCAGATGCAGGAACCTCCAAATTGGCAACCCCCTAGATTGGCCCCAGAGAGTTCTCTGGAGGGACTCACCGATTTGGTGGATCCCCGTGGGAGCAGACAAAGACCTCTGGTAAGAATAAGGCATTCTTTCTGTTTTGGGACCGATCATTTTGAAGGCTGCCCCATAAGTCACAGCTCGTGAGAGCCCTGCAGGGTGGCTTACAAGCATAGGCATGACTCATACTGATCATTTGGTTACAGTCAATTGTGCATTTGTATCTGATTGCTGTTTACATATGTGTATAACACTTGTAAATGTTTGATACACATGTATTTGGGAATGATTGATAAGCCCTACATAGGGTTGGTGACTGATATTGTATTGACATTGTATTTGTAATGGGTTCAGCACACATGTGCTTTTGGTTTAGCATTGATTTCCTGATAAGTGGACTCTGCAAATGTTATTTTACATTGTGAACTGTGTAAATGTTATCTGGATATTGAGTTATTATTGACAATATTGATCTTTTTTGGGGACTGTTAGTAGGAATTGCATTGTTTCGCTTTATAGGAATGGTTGAAAGATTTGTGAATTGGGTGTCTTGAGTGACTGAGACACAGTCCAACTGTGAAGCAAGTGAAACATTAATGTTTTGGAAAGCTTAATTGTTATAATTGTTTTATGTAGTTGCTGTAAGAAAATTCCTGTGTGGTGTATTACATAATGGAGAGCAGAAGAGTGAGGCAGTTTTAAAGAAAAGTCCCTTGACTTGCATTTTAGCTCATTGGAAAGAGATAGGGGGACCACTGAGCAGGTGGAAGGCCATGCTGCTGAAGGAGCACCCAAGGCCTGAGCACTGCCACACTGCTGCTGCCCACATGGTGTGTGTCTGCTGCCCTCCAGCCCAGGAGCGATGCAGCCTGGAGTGTAGGAACCCCATCCTGCTTTCCTAGTGTTCAGTCGTTGGGAATAGTGGGTGGCCCATTCTCCCACACACAATGGCGACCCCAACAGGGGGGAACTGTGCTGCACTCTAAATCACCCCATTTTATCATAACCATCTTCCTTCTATCCTTTGCACCCTATCAGTAGCTTGTGTTATATTTACATTTGTACACTCCTATTCTGTTTATAAAGTATCAGCACATATAAACCCCTCACTCAGCGTCCTCATTCCCTTTTTGAGCAAGAATGCGTAATACCAATGAAGGGGGCAGTTGACAGGTAAGGCCAAACAGGGAGTGGGGGTTAACCACTTGAACCTTCTTTTTGTTTTTGAACCCTTACACTTCTAAAATTTAATCTTGATCTGAAAAAACAACATTAGTTCACTGCATTAATTGCAAATTTATGTGGCATCTAGACAATTTGATTGACTTTTTTTTTTAATACTGAATAATTGTGCCACTGGCTTCTGTAGTACTTTTTACCAAAAAAAAAAAAAAAAAAAAAAGAAGTATTATCCTCACCTCAATATTTAAAAAAAAAAAAAAGTAATTTAGGTAAATTATCTAAAGATACATTCCTTTTCCAAAAACAGGTTTCACTTTGTTGATTGCCTGGGTTTACAGTCTTCAGGGTATACCTGGATTGTTATTTTTGTTACATCTGTTAGCCTCTTAGTTAGCAAAGTGCAATGTTCTTTTTTTGATATGAAATACAAGTCTCTAAGGGTAACACCAAATGCTGAAAGGCAAATTATAGTTTCATGTGGGAGTGTAAAGCATAGATGCTTCTAAGTGCTACAGGGGAGTCACTTTGACCCTCCTGTTGTATTATTGAGGTTTGTGAAAGAAGCCAAAAACAATGATAATCTCTTTTTAAGTTTAGAAAAACCTACATTTAGGTCTCTCTTCCTACGCTATCTTTTCAGTTAATGTAGGCAAGTTAGAATAGTGCAGCCACTGTTTTCCACAATGCGTCTGCAGTTCTGTTGAGTGGTGCAAATCCAAGACATAACCCTGACTGACTGGTGGGAAGGGACCTGAACACGCACAGTTCTTTCACAGGTGGACTTGTCTGAAAAAGAAGAAGTTATCATCATGTTTGTCACAGACAATCACTCAGACTAAATTTACTTGCCCTTATTTCAGTATATTACAATAAATTGTAAAGGTGTAATGGGCAAAAATTCACAAGGACTAGTGTAAGTGCAGTGAGAAGCCTGAATAGTCTCATAAAAGTATGTCCATTAAAAATTGCCCTTTTTACACAAGCCCTATTTCTTCAGTGAAGATGCACATACAATTTAGGAGCAGACACACCAAAGCGGATGCTGGATTGGTAACACTTGTGCAGCCATCTGTCTTCCAGATGCTGCTTTTCAGCACAGGAGAAGGAGTCTCTCACCACAGACAGTGTTGCTTTAACTGTGGAAGGATGGGAATAGATTGATTTTAGATCTTTGTTTAGGAGCAATAGCTTGGTTCTCCAGTATCTTTAGCCATAAGGCATACAACAGTTCTTTGCCTAGAACAGCTAGAATAGAACAGCTAACTCACTTGCTCTTTCTCTTCCCAAAACTTTGTTCTCCACTATTGACAATACAAAACAGAAGAAAAATAAGTTTTAAAAACCCACAAGCAAGCAAACAAACAAACAAACAAAAACTTACTGAAAATGTATGAGAGCTTTGTGAGAAACTCTAGATAGCAAAAAAGTAAATAAAAGAGGAGAGAGGGAGAAAGTAGGGAATTGGACAGGGTGACAAGTAATAAATTTTTAACTCCACTCAAGCCATGTAATTTAATATTCCTTTTACTCTTTTTCCATGAAGACAATGCCCATGTTGAGGGCATTGAGATGTTAAGAGATTTTGTTAAGAGGTTAACTATTTTGGCAGGGTATAATGTCTAAATGTCCTTGGACATCACACATTTCTGTTCCTTCCAATTTTATAATGTGTTAGGGGATTTGTACAAACCATATCTGTTTTGTAAAACACCAGAATATCTGATAGCAAATCCCTCGTATTCTTTCTGTTTTCTGTGCTAGAGTGGGCCTTGCAGCTGGGAGAGGATATTCTAACAGTTTAGTCAACTTTTACAGGAATGTTTCCTGGTGCACATTTCCATAAGCTCTCCTATTAAACATGGCAAAGTTAGGAAATTTCAGCTGTAAATTAACCATCTAGTAGCTGATGATTCACCTCTGTCCCTTGGAGATAGTAGTTTTGTTTTGCTTTTTCTTTAAACCTGTGTTTGCATGTGATCACAAGAGGATACATTTTCAGAGGATTAAATTATTAAATTACGCTGAAACAGAGCTGCTGAAATTTTCCTTACTTGCCTGTACACACTTGCAAACACCCTGCATACCAATAGAGGTGGTAACTCTTCTGCCCATGAAAGTTGTAGATGCCCCCTCACTGCAAATGCTCAAGGCCATGTTGGATGTGACTTTGAACAACCTGGTCTAGTTAGAGGTGTTCCTCCTGCCCATAGCATGGAGCTTGGAACTAGATGAACTATAGAGTCCCCTACAATCCAAACTATTCTATGACCCTATAAACTCTTTCTCTCTTTCTTGGCATTTTTTAATGAATAGAGGGAAAATATACAACATTGCTGAGAAGGTTTTCACTTAGTTATACTCTCTGTCCTGTCTGGTTGGTCTTTGAGAAAACAAGAGAGGATTGGGGAAAGATAATTCTTCAATTTATACAAGTTTATATTTTACAGAAAGTCATAGAATCATAGAATCACAAAGGTTGGAAAAGACCTTCAAGATCATCAAGTCTCACCATCTGTCCTACACCCTCAAGACCACTAAATCATCTCTCAGAACACCATGTCTACCTATTTTTTTTAACACCTCCAGGGATGATGCCTCTACTACCTCCCTCAGCAGCCTGTTCCAATGCATCACCACTCTTTCTGTGAAGAAATGTTTTCGAATATCCAGCCTGAACCTCCCCTGGTACAACTTGACTGCATTTCCTCTTGTCTAATCTCTAGTCACTAGGGAGAAGAGGCCAACAACTGCCTCACTACAACCTCCTTTCAGGTAGTTGTAGAGAGCAATGAGGTCTCCCCTGAGCCTCCTCTTCTCCAGGATGAACAGCACCAGCTCCCTTAGCCTCTCCTCATAAGACCTGTTCTCCAGATCCTTAGTCAGCCTAGTTGCCCTTCTCTGCACCCTCTCCAGCACCTCAGTGTCCTTCCTGTACTGTGATGCCCAAAACTGCACACAGTACTCGAGGTGCAGCCTCAACAAGGCTGAGTAGAGGGGCAGGATCATCTCCTTAGTCTCTCTGGTCACAGTATTTCTGATGCAGGCCAGGATGCCATTGGCCTTCTTGGCTACCTGGGCACACTGCTGGCTCATGTTCAGCTGGCTGTCAACCAACACACTGGGGTCCCTCTCTGCTGGGCAGCTCTCCAGCCTCTTTTCCCCAAGCCTTTAGCACTGCTGGGGGTTGTTGTGGCCACAGTGCAGGACCAGACATTTGGCCTTATTGAATCTCATGTGACTGGCCTCAGCCTATTGGTCAAGCCTGTCCAGATTCCTCTGCAGAGCCTTCCTACCCTCAGGCAGATCAACACTCCTGCCCAACTTAGTGTCATCTGCAAACTTACCAAGGGTGCACTCTATCCCCTCATCCAAGTTATCAATAAAGATGGTAAACAGAAGTGGCCCCAGCACTGAGCCCTGGGGAACACCACTTGTGACCAGCTGCCAACTGGATTTAACTCCATTGAGCACAACTCTTAGGATCTGACTATCCAACGAATTTTGTATATAGCAAAGTGTATGCACATCCAAGCAATGAGCAGCCAGCTTCTCTAGGAGAATGACCCATTGTTCTTTCAGCCCTGTTTTGTTTTGTTTTGTTTTGTTTTTTAAAAAAAGAAAGAAAAGAAAAGAAAAGAGCAAATGTTCTAGTTCTGCATTTACAGAAGAACACAGAATATACAGAATATTTGTATACTAAAAAGTGATATAAAATGTGATAACTACTGAAATTATAATTAGTATGTTTAGGATGAAGAGGGAAACAGTATAGTAATTAAGGTTGAGCTGTCCTTTAAATTAATCTCCATAACATTTAAATGCATTAATTAACTCAGTACATAATTGGGAGGCATACCATTAATGCAGAATTTCTGAATGTTTATTAAATTACTTCCAATCATCGGTGTATCTTGATGATGCTTGGCAATCCAGTGTATGGACATCAGTAAAATACTAACTATGAAATACTAATTGTAATCACTCCATAAGGTCTAAAAAGAAGCAACATTATTTAAACTAGATTAATTTAATTTTATTGACTTAATTATTGAAGGATGAGCTGTTCCAAGCTGTAAAATTCTGAACTGACATTTCAAATTACTTCCATACTTGTGATTAATGCCAATTTTTCTAAAAGCAAAGATCACAAGCAAATAGATGATGGAGATAACAGGTAGTGCAAATTAATACACACTTGCTCACCAACTGTCAAAAAATAAGTTGTTTAAAAATAATGTATACTTTTTTTTTTTTTTTTTTTACTTTTTAGTAGAGGAAAAAAATTAGAAGACCTTCAATGTCATCAAGTTTTGGGTTTTTTTAAATAAGCTTGCTCTATTCTTCCAGTAGTCAGATAAACTACAATTGCAATAAGAAGTGAACAGCTATGTTAAATATGTAAGTAGCTTACAACTTGATCTGATTTTTTTCTCCTTTCTTCTCTGTAATTTCATTTTCCACTTGATGGGCTCACATCTAACCCTAAGGCAATATACTTCATCATTAATCTTTTCATTCATAAAGTCCAAAGCATTAATAATGTAATAAATAGTCTGAGTTGAAGGAAATGTTGATACCCAAAGCTTACAGATATTTAAATAAGCCTAGTTTTGTTTTCCAATGCATTAGGAGGTATTTAACCCATTTATTGATATAGACAAGCTTATAAACTTTATCACAATTTTTTCACAGTTAAATGATCAGTTTATAAAATGATTATATGAGCAAACACAGTTTTGTATTCAGAGCTTTGTTTTGTTTTACACAACAAAGAATAACAGGTCATTTTGGAGGGGATAGGGTGAATATGCTTTGTGTATACACTACTATGTAGATGTGTTGGGGCTGTGGCAAGGTTTTGTTGCCTCACAGAAGAAGTAAGAGCTGTTTGCTCTCTGCAGGCTATTTAAAAGGCTAAGTTTCTTTACATTGCCAGAGATATTTCTATGTGTATGTGAAGATAATATGACTGTTTTTCAGGTCAGGTTTTCTTTGGCACATAACTGAAAGCTAAGCTTTATTCTTAAAGAGCTGCTAGCTGGGAGAAATGGGACAGAGCCAAGATACTCTGGGCAAGCTACAGTCTGGGTCTTGGAAGAATTTATTTTGAGATTTACTAAAATCTTACCTGTTCTGGCATCTCTTGGAGTTAAACTCCTATTGGTGGTTAACTTGAATCACATATCTCCAAAAAGTCTCAGCCATCTTTAAATCTGTACCAAATGTATTTCAGGTTCTCCAGGTTTTTGCCTATTAATAATTAATTGAAAATAATGGGATTGAGTTTCCCTTACTCTGAAATAATGAGATTGATTCTTATTATGAGAATGTTTTCCAGATAAGGTGCAATCCATTATAAAGGTGAAAGCAAGACTTTTTTAGCTCTTGCTATACTTTCATTTGGAGAGGATGACTTTAAGAGCTGGAAGAGTTACACTAAGTCCTCAACAAAATATAACAAGTTTCAAAATCCTGTATTTTTGAAGTGAAGTTAGTTAATTATGCTTACTGTAAAAAAGCTATTCTGATAGTAGCATACTCTTACACAAACCCAGACATGTACAGGTTCAGGCAATCAGCATTAATTGTTTGCAGCCTTATAATGAAATTAGAAGATGGTTTAGGATATGATAAAAAAGGTAAGTCATTGTCAATTGACCTCGGCTGTCTTTCAGCAAAGCCTTTACTTACAGAAATCTAATACCTGAAAGAAAAGTGCAAAATGCACAGCCATGAAATAAGCAGGATTGTTATTCCTGTCTTATTATTGGTAGTAGCTAATCAGAGTTGATGCAAAATTTTTATTTTCTAGGTGTACAATAAATTTCTTGGGGCAACATCCTGTTAGGAGATGCCCTTTAAGTTTCCTTGTTGTTATATCATAAATCCAAATATTTGTGTAAAAATGTAGCGACATTTATTCCATGCAGATATTTTTTAATATTGTTCTCCCACCCCAACTTAATTTTTACAGATAGTTATTGATTACTAGTGTTATGAAATTGCACTTCTTTCTTTTTTTTCTCCCTCCCCCAATAAGAGGCACACCACCTTGATATACTGGATTTCCATTGGATTATTTACATTACAAGACTCAGTAATGGTTTAGAGGGATATGTTTGAGGTGCTGGCGTCCAGTCTAGAATTTTAAAACCTTTGAGCTGTTCCAATAGCACTAATGTAATCAGATTGGAATCATAGCAGTGATAGCCACCTTCTAATTTAACTCGGCACAGAATTTATTTATTTTTTGCAAAACATTTAATCTTTGATTAATTACTCTAGGTTAACTCAATTACTTTATTAGAAAATTTCTGATCCAATCTATCCAGAAGCCAGTGGACTTCTTGGACAGCCACTGTGCCATGTTGTCACGATCTGATATTTGGATACTAGGCAATTGAGAATGTTTTCCAGATAAGGTGCAATCCATTATAAAGGTGAAAGCAAGACTTTTTTAGCTCTTGCTATACTTTCATTTGGAGAGGATGACTTTAAGAGCTGGAAGAGTTACACTAAGTCCTCAACAAAATATAACAAGTTTCAAAATCCTGTATTTTTGAAGTGAAGTTAGTTAATTATGCTTACTGTAAAAAAGCTATTCTGATAGTAGCATACTCTTACACAAACCCAGACATGTACAGGTTCAGGCAATCAGCATTAATTGTTTGCAGCCTTATAATGAAATTAGAAGATGGTTTAGGATATGATAAAAAAGGTAAGTCATTGTCAATTGACCTCGGCTGTCTTTCAGCAAAGCCTTTACTTACAGAAATCTAATACCTGAAAGAAAAGTGCAAAATGCACAGCCATGAAATAAGCAGGATTGTTATTCCTGTCTTATTATTGGTAGTAGCTAATCAGAGTTGATGCAAAATTTTTATTTTCTAGGTGTACAATAAATTTCTTGGGGCAACATCCTGTTAGGAGATGCCCTTTAAGTTTCCTTGTTGTTATATCATAAATCCAAATATTTGTGTAAAAATGTAGCGACATTTATTCCATGCAGATATTTTTTAATATTGTTCTCCCACCCCAACTTAATTTTTACAGATAGTTATTGATTACTAGTGTTATGAAATTGCACTTCTTTCTTTTTTTTCTCCCTCCCCCAATAAGAGGCACACCACCTTGATATACTGGATTTCCATTGGATTATTTACATTACAAGACTCAGTAATGGTTTAGAGGGATATGTTTGAGGTGCTGGCGTCCAGTCTAGAATTTTAAAACCTTTGAGCTGTTCCAATAGCACTAATGTAATCAGATTGGAATCATAGCAGTGATAGCCACCTTCTAATTTAACTCGGCACAGAATTTATTTATTTTTTGCAAAACATTTAATCTTTGATTAATTACTCTAGGTTAACTCAATTACTTTATTAGAAAATTTCTGATCCAATCTATCCAGAAGCCAGTGGACTTCTTGGACAGCCACTGTGCCATGTTGTCACGATCTGATATTTGGATACTAGGCAATTTTTTACAATCTTGCCAGGACAAAACAAAGATTATATGATATTGGATGCCCAGATAGGCACTGGAGCTGGTGTGCAGTCTTACGAGAGATTGGGCAGAACCCCCTTGCTTTCTAACACTCCTCACCCAAGTGGGAAGCTAGGTGCGGCTGAATTCTGACTTCCCTCTTCTGGGATAAGCCACACAGCAGCTGCACCCTTTGTTTTCTGGCCAGACCTGTGAAGAGGTTTAAAGGTAATTCCAAATGGTGAAATTAAGACGCAAACGAGGTCAGATTCACATATACACCAAATTTGTTGAAGTTACACAACAAAGTCCCTAGAGTGAACAGGACAGGGAGGAAAACAGAGACAGAAAGGGAAAAAGAAAAACAAAAATACAGAGAATAGCAAGGATAGTTACCACCACGGTCCAGCTATGTCGTTGGTGGGGAAGCACTTCGCTGCATGCATAGTGTCCCAGATTTTTATACAGTTCTTGCCCACTCTTCCCCTTTCTCCCTGTGCAGGGGAGGCTCCTCAGGGATGGGGGGGAAGGGTATGGTGCCGGGCTATACCTTGCAGATGGTCTTTGTCAGGCTAATTAACAAGATAAGCCATCGATTGGGCCAGCAACAGTGCATGACTAATTTCCATGTGAACAGAGATGTAGAAACAACTTGGCACTTCAGGATTAGTTTATTAGATGGAGGCCTGACACTGGTGCTCTTTACTTTTCCAGCCAAGTTGGTGATTTACAAGAAATCTCAGGGCCTGGTTATCACTAGATATCCTGCTCTCCCAACTCAGCATATCCCATAGTAAACTCCCCAGTCCAGGGAGGACTCTGTCCATCCATCACTGTCCACCCTTAGGCTCAAGCTCTCCTGACCCTCCTCACTCTGTGCTTTCTCCGGCAGCACTGTTCACAGCTAAGGAGAGTGCTGTGGGAGTTGCTGGGGGGAGGCAAGAGGTTTTTTGCACATATCTGAATATATTTGTATATGATTATATATATTTTCTGTTATCATTAGTGTTTAATTAAAGCTGTGTATTTTAGTTTTCAATCCAGCCAAGTCTCTCTTTTTCTCTCTCTCCTTCCTTACCTGGGTGGGAGGGGGAGGGGATGGAGAGCATTGTTGTCGGACCTGAGTCAAACAGTGACAAGACTGAATCTTCAGGAGTGTAACAAAAGCATTAAAATGAAAATAACATCTTTGGGCATTTATTGATAAATTTGCAATATCATAGTTCTTGGATTATAGTGAGGACACTCACTATAGTGTTCAGTGGTTTCTGATACAAGGGCTACTGAGATTAGTCCAGTTCTTCTGTCTTATTTCGTTTTTCTTGGCTTCATTGTTCAATATCTTTAACTGAACATTTGGATAAATGAAAGGCCTATTTTGCTACAGCCAAAGTAGCTCTAAAATCACACTACTGTATACTTGGAAGACTGAGAGGGAAATGGAAATATCTAATGGCTGTGAAAATGCTGAGCAATGTTTACTTTGTGGTATAAGAGCTTACTGTATTTTGTATGGTATGGCATATTATGTTGTACATTAGCTGCAGAGATCTTGTTATGTTAAACTTTTCTTCTCAAAACTTTGCTCAAATTCAAATACCTTTTCTTCAGTTCTCCTATGTCAACATGTGAAAATTTCTAATGAATCTTCATTTGCCTTTTAGGAAAAATGCTCTTTTAGAAAACAGTAGAGGTGCTAATGATATTAGATGTACAAACTGTCAGTCAGAACAGGAAAAGGCAAAGCAAGCCAAACTTTGGATTGACACCCTGTAAACAAAACCAGCTGCTGAAATTTTTCAGCTGTGAGAGGCACACATACAGGATTACATTTTGAACAACACGAAGATGAGGACAAACATCTACAGTAATTATTCCACTCCTAGTGGAAATGTGCCTGAGGAACAGGGAGGGAGTTTCAGAATTCATCTTTCTCCTCATCCTGGGTTGTGGAAAAGCCTTCTGGGCAAAAGCCTGGAGAGTGAGCTGGTGCTTTCAGAAAGCCAAGTTCATTGTGGGTTGAAGGACATAGCTGGATTCTGACAATACTAGCAGTTGCAATGCTTTTGAAGTTATTTCTTTAGCATGATCTTCAGTAAAGTTATTGTCTTATGCATGCACTCTTTCTTCCTCGTAACTTGTTTGTCTCTTGCCTCACAGCATGGCTTCTCCTCTCTTCTTCTTAGGCATAGGCTAAAAGGCTGACCACTGAGACTGACAGAACACTCTTCCAACTAGCCAAGGATGTTTTTTGCCTTTGTTACCAGGATTCAGCTTTATGTTCTTAGAAAAGTTGATAAAATTTAAGAAGTTGTTATTGAACATATTTCAGCTTCCATGGGAATGCTGATAGAACATTTCACTTCCTCCATAATGTCTTCCCGAAGATATGTCATCTGCTTCCTAATTTTCTGGACACCTAAGCACTTATTTGAAGTAATGTATTTTATTTCCCCTTTATTTGAGAACATTTGGGAGATGCTTGTGTGCCACAGGTATAGTCTCACCGCAAGTGACTTTGTATGGCATTGATTTGAAAAAAGGGTGGACAGAAATCATAGTTTGTAAATAGAAGTTATGAGATAAAGGAAAAGTGGGGCAGAATTAGGAAACGGGTTAGTATTCCTTCTGTGCTGGACATTCAGAGAAGTGACATAAACAACTGAAAGGTAGCCATGTGTTCATGTATTAAAGGGCAGAGAAGCAGCACATCTTGTCATGGTATGTCTGTTCTGCCCTAGATCGCTATGAGGTCTCCAAGATCCCAAGTTTGATAAGGGAGTATGAGATATCAGTGTTTCATTGCATTTAGGAAAAAATAAATCAATTCTGTGTCTGAAGTCCTGCTTTATATAACCAGACAAAGGGTACCACAGAAGTTCTACAGTGACATTCCTGTATCTTAGGAGTTCCTCATGTTAATAAGCTATTATAAGTCAGGCAATATCTGAAATTGTTTTTATAAATGAGAATAGCAGTGAATGAAAGCATGAGAATAAATGAGAATAAGAATTTCTGAGAATAAATAAGAATAAGAATTTCTGAGAATAAATGAGAATAAGAATTTCTGAGAATATGTAGTGAACTACAGTAACTTTTATATTGCTTTATTTTTATTCTATTATGAAGCAAGGAATTTTTACATTAGTCTATTGCATGTGCCCACCAACAAGCTAAACTCAGATTTGGCATTGGAAAAAAGTGGCTACAGAAAGTTGACAATGTAGGGAGAAACCTCAAATGGCTGTACTGTGTTTACATGGTGAGGTTTAGGTGAAGACTGCAGGGATGTCTTCTGTGTGAAGGCCGCAGAACCTTCACCAGCGTCTGACACAACCAATGCCAGCTGGCTCCAAGACAGATCAACCGCTGACCAAGTCCATCAGTGTTGGTAGTGTATCCTCTGTGATAACATATTGAAGAATGGGTAAAAAATGCTGCATAGCAGCTGTGAGAGAGGAGTGAGAAAATGTGAGAGATGCAATGTTGCAGAAAACAACGGCAGTGAAGGAGGGGGAGAATGTGCTGCAGGTGCCAGAGGAGAGATTTACCTGCAGCCTGTGGAGACCATGGTGAAGTAGGCATTTCCCTACTAGAAATAACCTCATATACTGGAGCATTTCTTGAAGAACTACAGCCTGTGGGAAGGATCCACACTGGAGAAAGTTGTGAAGGACTGTATCCCATCAGAAGGGCCCCATAGTAAAGCAGAGGAAGAGCATAAGGAAGAAGGAATGACAGAGATGAAGTGTTATGAACTGATTGCAGCTCCCTTTCCCCATCCCTCTGTGCTACCTGGGAGGGAGGAGGTAAAAGAGTCAAGAATGCAGCTGAGACTAGGAAGAAGCAGAGTGGGATAGGGAGAACATGGTTTTAGTATTGTTTTTATTTCCCACTATCCTACTCTGTTATTAATAGTCAACACATTAAATTAATTTCCCCAAAGTTGAGTCTGTTTTGCCCATACCAGTAATTGGTAAATTATGTCCCTGTCCTTATCTCCACCTTCAAGATTTTCCATTATATTTTCTTCCTCTGCCCTGCTGAAGAAAGGGAGTGACAGAGCAATTTGGTAGGCACATGGCAGCCAGCAAAGGTCAACCCACCACAATGGGGTAGAAATTGATATATTGGGAGTAGACACTGGTCAGCTGAAGAGTGCAGAACTATCAAAAGCTCAGGATGCTCTGTTGTACACTAGGACTAATGTCCCTTAGCATGGTTGTCATTTTCAGTATATAGTCAAGGCATTCAGAGTTTTTAGATCTTACTCTCCAGATATCAGCTGGGACATATATACTTAAAATGCCTTAACTTTATCTGTATTTAAATATCAGTAAAACAAACTCATATCCAGCTGACTTTCCCATAACAAAGGGGTATAGTCATCTATAAAAAAAAAAAAAAAAAAAAAAAAAAAAAAGAGGGATAGCCAGCTTATCCCTATAGTGCAGCTATGTGGAGGGCTGTCAGAGGTCCAGGATTTTTTCTCTTATTTTACTAAGTCTGCCTGAGGTTTTTGCCTTTGCTACATTGAGAACAGTCTAAAGAATTGTAAGTTTTTCGTCCAGATTTGCTGCTATAGGTTTTTCTACTGTAGTGGCTATTGTTTATGCAAGAGTGTACTTTTCCTGGTGCATACTATGTTATTAAGGTACACATCTCTTAGAAGGTGCAAAGGCAAATGGTCCACAATCAGCTTTTTCCAGTAAGCACCAGAGCAGAAGAGTTACAATATTAAATGCTGCAACAATACAGATAATTCAGGAAAGTAGCTGGAAGACTGCCAACCTAGCATATAAGCTATACATGAAACTTACTTATACTGAAATAACAGAAATAACTTAACTCATTAAAAAAACCCATTTGAGAATTTGCACCAAATGGCCAGTTAACTCAAAGTAAAAGTTGTGCTATATGATCAAAAGGGATTGTAATTTGGCAAAACTCTTATCGAGTTGATGAAAAATTAAATTTGTGTTTAGATAAGATCTTAAATAACTATGACCTTCCAAACCTTCTCTTGACTTTGTAAGGGAAATATTGATAAATTAAATATAGAATAAGACATGTATTTTTATAATCAATGATAATATTCAACTCTGAAAGAATCTCTGAATATTTAAAAGCATAGACTCACTTGTTATTCCTATCCTAATTTATTTTTCTTTATATCATTAATCTTCAACAATTGTTTCTATTAGCTATAGGTTATTCATCTATAACATTACAGCTGCATGCAACCGTATATTACTCATATATATATTTTGTTTACCTTCCTATAATCAAATCTATAACTATCTTATTGTTAGCTATTCACTCTGTTTTCATCTGTTTCCCCCTCTTTTTCTCTGTTTATGGCTCCATCTACATGTGCAGAACTTCACACTGTTTACAAGTCTAGACAATTCACCTCTTATCCCATTTTTCAAAAACATTAGCATTAGTAAATGCTGTGCTCCTTCCCTAGGAGTCTTACCTGGCAGGAATTCTTAGAGCACATTTAGGCAATATTCACATCATCTAGCTTCAGAAGGACAGTTCAGGTCCTTTGGGTCTCGGCACATCCACTTCTCTCTACTGACTACTTAAAAATATAAGTGACAATAATAGAACAAAACCCACCTTCCACTCTAAAGTGTATATACAGTGCATTTAATGCAGAAAGTGAGTGTCAGAATAGTGTCATCAATATCCATTATGTGGATATGTAACCAAGAGATTATGCCCTTTGTCTCACTCTGTAAAACTCTACAAGTTATATCAGTCACATAAAAGCTTTAATCAATTTACATGGCTTTTTTCCTTTTAGAGAGCTTAAATCCAGTCCTCTTTGAGAAGTAGTTGGATGTACGCTAGGTTTCATATTACTCTGGAGTGAGTTCTACCTCAGTCACATCTGGCTGCCTCTGGGAAGGTAGGTAGTCACTGAGCCAGAAAGAGTGCAAAACGGATTCAGTGAAACTCCTTGTGCAAACTTTAAGTGTTGCTTAATCCATGGTTTGTGATACCTACTTCTACTGCTCACAGTCACAAGAAAATAGTAAATTGAGGCTGGCATATGGGCTGAGTGATGTGTGAGTTGCTCATTACTGGTGTCAGTGGACCGGCAAAGATAGGTGTACTCTTTGTTGATCTTAGTCCCTCTGAAAGATATCGTTATGGTAATGAAGGTTACCTAAGTACCTTAACTACACTTGTCTTTCGATTTTTTTGTTTTTGATGAAGTACAGGAAATACTTTACAATCTCTCATAGAATGTAGAACTATTTTAAAAATATTATTTCATTGCTATATTCTAACATCACAGGTTATATCCGTTACATAAACCCTTTCAATTAATGGCAGTCTTTGCTGTTAGATTGTTGAATCAGAATTCCAATTAAACCCTGTATCTCAAGCATTTCATAGTTCTTTATGATAAAAAAAACAAGTTCCTGGATTATTGGTCAGAAGAAAAGGCTGTATTTTCAGTATTATTGTAGTGTCCGTACTAGATAGCAATAAATTAATTTTTGGAGCTGCAATTTGGAGGTAGGTATTTAATTTTTTTAAGAAACTTCAGTCATACCAGTAAAATAATGCAAGTTAAGGAAAAAAACCTTTATACTACCAATTCTACCCTTAAGCTTTTGTTAAAAATTAAAGATAAGTTCTTGATTTTAACATTCTGCAAAAATAATTTTAATCTTGCCATCAAAACCCAGCTGCAGATGAAACATTTATGTATGGTGTTACCTCTTGAGATTCTTGTGAATTGTGGTTTAAGACAGATAGGAAAGATAGTGAACCAGAGAGACCTCTGCTTCAGTAGTTGTTGTGGTCCGAGTTTGACCCGGCTGCTCCGGCACACAGCAGCGACTGCCTTAGTAGTGCTTGATGACGGAGGGTTTTGGGGAGTAAGCAGTGTTTCCAGCTCTTTTAGTTTGATCACTTCTTTTGGGGTGCTCCAACTCCCTTCTTCTGTTTCTTCAGCTCCTTTCGTGCAGCTTCTCGGCTAACAGGCTCCACAAGAGAAAGCGGGAACAAGAGGAAAAGCAGGAACTTTGAGAGAAAGCAGTATCTTGTGGAAAAACACCAACTTAGCCACAGCCACAGAAAGCTCCCTTTTGTTTGGTCTTTTATTCCTTATTTTATTTTATTTTATTGTATTGTATTTTTTAAATCTTCTCTCTCCTTTTCTCCAGTTAACAATGAACCAATAATGGCCAACAACAACTGTTTGATCCGTCTTTTTGCCTGCTCAGCTCCCAGCCCCAGAGTGCAGCTCCTGCAAAGGCTGGGTCCTGGTGGAACACACAGCAAGGTGGGGCTGGCCGTCTCTGTTCTTGTGTAGGTCCCAGCCGCAGACACCCCCCCCAGCCCCCACCGCAGTCTTGCCACCATTTCTTTTTTCTTCCCCCCCCTCCACCTCCACACACACACACTTTTTGACTGTTTACGTCTCTACTGTAGTCAATTTTGGGTGAGAGACATATCTATTCTGGAGGCCGGTTTCCCACAGCAGTGCAATGTCACAAGATGCTACTTCCAGCCTGATGTACACAATTTGTGTGCAGAGGAGAGCTACCCTTAGCCTTTCATGAATGAAAACCAAGCTCTTCCCGAGGGTCTGCTCCCTTCCAAAGCATGCAAGAAGATAGAGGAAGATACAGGAAGATAAAGTAGGAAGGCTAAGACACCAGCTCCTTCAGAGCTGTTGTGTCTGCTTTTGGAATAGAAATATCTCTGCTTTGACCAAAATGATCACTCCTTGACCAATAAATGGTGCTCCTCATGCTCACAGTGGAGGTGGTAGCAATTTTTCTTGATACTGTTCCACGGAGCCCAAGAAAGTCTTTGATCACACTGTACTGAAGAAGTGCAAAGTCCCAAATTATGCAAATTCCTTTTGTCTTTTGTGAGATAAGACATAAAGTGTGCAGGGAACTGAACTGTTATATGAACTGAGCTGTTCTGTTCTATGTACTAAAACCAGGGATTCTGAGATAGCATATTGAGTATGTAATGATTATTTAACCCTAACATCATTCACCTCTGGCAGTAAAAAAATTACATTATTTTTAGATATACTTTTCTATTGGTTTTATAGTAAAGTGACAGAAAAATATTTCTGTTTCTGCTTAGGAGCAAGATACTTTCACTCCTGCTTATGGATGAAAATGTGATAAAACTTATAGAAAAAATAGCTAGTTCTCAAGTCCATAAAATAAAAAATACTGTATTGGTTAGAAGAATATATATGGACGGAAGCATCTAAGAATGTATCTTTTTCAACTCCCAGTCAAAACTGCAAATAAACTCCTATTTATCTGTTATTGTACACAATCACAGATGTGGGCACTGAGATTTGAAAGGTATTTTTTTGGCAGTGGACATCTGAATATGTTGATATGAAAGAGAAGGTAATTTATTGGTTATTATTATAGCTTAATTTATTCAGAACTTAATTTTTCCAACCATTCACTTAGTTCTGTTAAATCTTACACTTATGTAAATGTCCATTCTGGCTAATGGGATATACCTTTTCGCTCTTTGAGTCTTTCTGAACAAGTTGTTTCTGCCATTTGAGTTGTACCCGGTATCCAAACCTGAATTTTGTGGTGTACTGAAACCTAATTTTTTCTACCTATAGCCTGTGCAGTCTGAATCCTTGGGTCTGGCTGGCTAAATCCCAGAACAGCCTGATATAACAGTTCTGCATTTCCAAAAGTATGTAAGGGAAGCTACTAATACCTTTATTTCTTTTTTTTTCTTTTTTTTTTTCTTTCTTTTTTCTTTTTAAGTCTATAATAAAGTTACTTGGCTTTAATTGGGATACATTGGAATTTGGCTATTAGAGTCCTAAATGTGGCCTTGAAATACCTTCTTCAGCATCTACTTAGCCCTTGAAATGACTTAATTAGGTTTATTAAATCATGTAACATTCTGGCTGTGTCTGTCAGTTGCTTCCCTTAATGTCTGTGAACTCAAAGGAAAGAAAAAAAGTATCATGAATATTGAACAATCACAGATTTCATTTTACAAGAAAAATTAAGTGTAGAAGAAAAGCCTTGTAATTGTAGTATTTCTCTACCCACATAACATGGGAGCATCATTTATTGGTTACTACGGAATTCAACCACATCAAGTGCTCTTAGAAATGCTCTTCATTCATGATAAGCTCTGATCATAATTTGGAAAATTCTTAAAATCAGTTGACAGCAAGACATAAATCAGTAAGAATTATAATCTTTTTATTCTAGCACCCACTTGGTGCTAGAATAAAATTCCATTGTTCCAGTAAGTTTTACAACATCAGCTCTAATTGAACATTTTAAACATTGTAAGTGTAGATTACAGTATACAAGATCCTGCTGTAGCAGGTAGAAAGGAAAAAACAACCCTGCATGCAGAGCTTCAATGTCAATTATAATGCAATTAATGTATCATTTTAAGCCTGTCTTGTGATTGCTGTAATTTTTATTGTTCAGCTTTATAGACATGTCTTTTTCCAGAACCATTATGAAATATATATCCTCCCTACAAAAGGTCTCTGTGGCATATACAATCTAAATTAGGGATATACTTGGTGAATTCCCTGTAGAAAAAAATTTTTGCCTAATTAGTCTATGTATTTGGAATAGAAGATTAATAGATCAGATAACCACTGACTTGCTTGGTATTTGTAATTTACATCTGATCCCCTTTGCAGAGTCCTTCACCAAGAATGGCAGCTGTCTTTCCAGGCAATATTATTTCGAAGAACTCCATGTTAGAGAACAAGTCAATAGTTAAAAGTAGAATAGAGATTATTAAGTGAAAAGATCAAGTCTGAAAAACTGAAAAATTGCAGAAGTAGAACTTTCCATCAGCTTTGTTTAGAAGTTTGAAGGAAAATATTTGAGGTTGGATGTGGTAAACTGTAACATTACTCTTGTCAACATAAGTGCCAGCTAGTATATAGGAGTGTATTGCTGAAAGGTTTTGAGATGGACTTTATTGCCTGAAATTCTGAGGTTAAAGAGTCCTTTTTTATTCCTTACCAACTTACTGCTTCCCTTATTACATTGATATATATCTGGATACTGCATATTTAGCTTGAGCCCACTTTTCCAAGGTCCCCATGTTCTCTTGACTTCAACTGTACCATAAAGATCCAGCCTATCTGGAAATCATGACTGTAAATATTTCTGTGGAGCAAACGTAGATGCTGAGAGCTCTTATGCTATAAGAATAGAACTTCAACTGCATCATCTAGTCCTTAGAATTACCCAATTAGTTTTTTCCAACTCAGTAATCACAAACAGGAGGGATACTTATTTTTCTCTCCTTATCTAGGTATCAGTCAGAAATATGTCAGACTTGATTTTTGGAAGAGCTAAATCTAATCTAAATTCTGGATTATGATAAACATTGATCATCCCTTGTAAAAATGAATAGACAGTAGATATCAATAATATTAAATTTACTATAAGCCATGCTAAATAAGATGTTAGGATAAATGTCAATAGGCTGTGTTTTTACATCACTTTGACAGTAAGAGAAAATGTTAAAGGCACTAACCATAGAAAGATATGCCATTGCTCCAATTTCTGTTATACAGCTGTGAATTCAATAAAAACCACTCATGTTAAAAAATGGAGTCACAAATCGAAATAATGTAGCAATTTCTTTTGACTTTAAAGTAAACAAGTGTAATTCTTTTTTCCAATCCTCCTGTTTCTTCTCCAGAATTGCAATTACTTACAACACAGAAGACAGCATATACTGCAAAAATCTAAGCAGCAAATTTCTTGAAAAGAAAATAGAAAATAACAGGAATTATTTATTATTTTGTCTAGTGCTCTGAGATGTCTTTTAGTATCTGTTTGTCTTATGAGCCACTCAAATACTTTCCCAAGCTAACTTTTGACACTATGAGAGGAAGAAAAGGAACTTTTTTTTTACTTTATTTCGTTATTCTGAGTAGCAATAAAAATCTACAGCATAAATGACCTTTGAAATAAAACATCCACAACAGCACTCTATAGCTCTCATAAAATGAACTCTCTAATTAGTTTAATTTTTATTTTTTTTTCTTTTATTTTTTTCCTGGAGGAATGTGTAAAAGGGCACTGAAAGTAAAATTCTACTGCTACTGCTCATACCCATGGGCATCTAATGTTTAATTTAGTAGCCTAAGTTTTCAAAACTACTGAAAGTGAAAAGAAGCAGAATATGGCACTCTGTACATGCAGCTCAGCATTACCTGGGTTTCCTACTATATACCCAGCTGAAAAGTGACTTCTACAGGTCTTTTACAAGGTTTTACACCTTCACATGGCTCTGCTAAATAAATCTACTGATAGCGAAAAGAGTCAGTCACCTGCTCTTGCCATTGAGAGATATGGTAAAAGTTTGTTTGAAGCTGCTTTCATTCACCGACATCTTCTGGAACAGTATAGCCTGCAATATTTGTGATTAGGAAGAGTAGAAAATCCTGTTGTATAACCCAAGGAAGAACTGAAGTGACTGAGGTGTGTGGTCTAGGCAGCTTTTTGTCCTTACTGATAGACTGCTCATTTGTAGCCCTGGGGTTACAGATTGTGATTGTCTAGTTGTTCTTGCCTTTTTGCTGGCAGTTTTCAGTAAAGTGCAGACTGTTCATGGGAGCGGTGCAAAATGTGTAAAGCACAGATCTTGATAGTCACTCTGAGGAAGCCAGGAAGAGACATGCAGATCAAATTAGTACCCAGTCCTCTTCAGAGTGATTTTAGAAGTTATTCTAATCCTGAAAGTTTGCGTCATTATCGCTTCTGTTGTATCTATTCTGTTCATAAATGCAGAGCTCTCTGCCAAGGTTTTTATTCCTAAATCTTCAGTAAATACAGAAGAGGCAAAACACAGATGGCAAGATACGAAGATACATGCAAATGCTGTGTTCAACATGGACTACCAGCACACATTATCAACATTGGATTTCTAGCAGAATTCTGTTAGATGGTTCAGAGTATCATGGGTTGAAGGCTTTTTGGCTTGGTTTTGTGCTTGAAGTTTTCTTAGTTGCTTGTTGGTTGTTTTGGGTTGGTTGTTTTTGTGGCTTTTGTTTGTTGTTTGTTTTTTTTTGTGGTGGTGGTGTTTTTTCTTGGTTTTTGGTTTTTCTTTTTGGTTGGTTGGTTTTGTGGTGTTTTTTGCCATGAGCTAATAAAAGAAAGGTTATGCTTTGAAACATTTCTTAGCATTCTAGATATAATCCACCTAGTAGAGTTATCTATTACTATGCTTTTGGATGTGAATGACTGTGTATTATAAAGAAAACACACTTCACTGCTTTTACTTTGCTTTTAAAACTGGTTCTAGCAACCAGTTTTTCATTAGGTAGTGTTGTGATCTGTGACTTGTTTATCTCCTTTTTTTGAGAGATTTTAACTTATCGGGATCTGCTGAGAGGTCCGCACGTGGCACTCGCCTGTCACAGAAGAGCAGTGAACTTTGGCACTGACTTTTAGGATGAGGCACTTGTCTGGTACTCACTAGTGTTCCTAATGAAAGCAGCTGACTCCCAATTCGAATTTACAAATATGTGGTTTATTAAAAAGATATCAATTTGGGGCAGGATGTTCAAAAAGGGTAATCAGGAAACAATAGTAGCAATCATAATAATAGAAAATAATGAAAAAACAACCATAATACTATACCAAGGTAATCTCAATTAACACCACCACCACCCCAGCAATTTAAGGAATAACAATGACAATACTAATTGAAGAAGGAAAGGAATGGGAAAAGAGGAGGTGGAAGGCATACCTAGAGGATTGTAAAAGGCATTGTGGAGACTAAGGAAAGAGCTGGGTAAATGGGTAAGGAAGAATTAGGGGAAAGTAAAGGTTTGTTTTTACCCAAATCCCAAGATGGTCAGTTGTTCTATAGATTTTCACTGTCTTCCTGCCTCACTGGCAGACATGTTTAATCATACTGTGAGTGCAGGAAGAAACAGTGACTGTAGAGTCTTTGTGCTGGTCTGTGATCCAAGTGGATGCTCATTTTCCTTCTCACAGGTAGGCAGCATTTCCCAGGAGCTCACAGGAACTGTTAGTCTTCTCCAACGCTCTTAAGGAGCCAAGGTACCTCCCTCCTCTGGGCTGATGGTATCTCCCTCAGTTTCTTTAGAGGGTCAGCAGATCTCTCTGAGCAGCAGCACCTCCCCTGCACTCCAAAAAGCCAGCAGACCTCTCTCCCCACTGACCAGCAGCATCTCCTCTGCACTCCAAGAGAGCCCGCATGAGCATGGCTGCTGCAGTCCCTTTTTTAATCTGTTACAAGGTATTTCCCCATACAGGATTGGGCTTCACCCTCTTCCCCAGGGCTATAACCCAGTCCCTGCAGGGTTGACAGCAGTCTTTGGGCAGCACTTCACAATGTTTCCAGTGGATTCGCACCATAGGACTCTCTGTCTCCACCATGGAGTCCAGTCTGCAGTTTGTGGCAGGGAGGAGAGGGGAGACAGGCTCACTCACTGCCTTGTGAGCCATGCAGTTTTTGGGAGAGGGACACTGTCTTCTACAGGTAGGGGACTTTTTTATGGAAGAAAAGGAGCTGAAATTTACATAAAAATTAGCATGAAAGCTAGGAATTTCAAATATTTTTCCAGTCCCACAGTGGAAAATATTTGGGAATAGAAATTCAAACATAAATCTTCCATGTCTCAGATGAGGGTTTTTGATCACTACAGACTCAGTCTCCGCTTTAGAAGAATAGCTCCCAAGACAGACTGATATTCACAAGAGAAAAGAAAATTAGCTAAAATTACCTAGAATTTTGTCCTTTTTCTTTCCCTCTCTCTGTTTTGATCAGAAATTCCATCCTTGTAAAGAGAGGTTTTTTCAAGTCAGAATTTTCCATGAAACTAATATGTTTTCAAAGGAAAAAAGAAAAACAGCACTGCCAAAAGTGTTTCTGGATATGCTTTAAACATTTTTATTTTTATTTTTTTAATTAGGAATGATTTTATTGTTAAGAGCAATGAAATTCTTAAAAGAACTTCAAATTTTAAATAAAAACAACTACATATGACGTTCTCTGTCTGCAAGGACATACATTGAATTCTGAGTCTAATTAAATCAGTGACAATAGTTTCTATGTATTGTTTAATGAAGAAAATATTTCATCCTCTTATAATATTGTTTATGGGCAAAGAGGAAGAATATCTGCATGTAAATAAAATAAAAAAAATATTTTAAAAATGGTGGTAGAATTTGTGTATTAAGTTTAATCATTAATAGTCCAGATGTAATTGTTACAGAAAGAATTTTAAAAAAAAATTAAAAAGGCAGTTAAAAAAATGTCATACACACATCATAATTTCTTCCTCTTCTCCTTGAAGTTATGCTCACCTTTCCACTGCTCCTCTGGGTCCTGCAGTTGGGAAGGTTGTGCTGATGCTGAGAGAGTATGTGTATTATGGCAGTCCTCAGCACTAGGAGTGCTTTACTGGCAGAAGTATAATGCTCATGCTGATTGTTCCTTTTTCCTTTTATTGGTTGGTAAAACACTTTTACACCTTTCTTCACTGGCGTGCAGTTCCACAGTGCATTTTAATTTACTATATATGGTGCCTTTTACATATATGAGATACTATAAATGTGTTGTCTTTTTCACCCTGAAACTCCATTTTGTCTAGGTCTGCATCCCTGTAAGGGACCATAGGTGAGCTTTGAACAGCTGTGGGGTCTCCAGGGCCACCCTATGTCCCATCTCTGACCATTCCATGCCTGTCCACCTCTGTACAGCCTCCTATGCTCCACTTTTCAAGGCGTCTGTTGTAATACCAGGGCTGTTTCCTACACTGTGGCTTTGAGTTAGTTGTGTCTTGCTCTTCACAGAGTAACTGCTTGTTGCTACTATCTATAAAAAACTGAGGTTGCCTACAAAGATAAGCAGAAGTAGGGCAATATATCATGAATATGTAGCCAATTAATGAAATTAATTGGTTACAGATAGACCAAGTAAAATTGTTCACCAAGTAAAACCAAGTAAAATAGAGATGCAAACAGGTCAAGAGAAATTCACACAGCATAGGACTGAGAAACTCAGTATGAAGGCCTTGTAAACTCTGCAAGTACTGCAAACAGTGCTTATAGCCCCTAACTAGTAATGACAATGCGAAGCTACTGGGCTACAGAGTTACAGAATCATGGAAAGATAATTTAATTCTGAAGCCTCTGCTTGGGCAGGGACACTTCCCACTAGATCAGGTTGCTCAGAGCCCCATCTAACGTGAACTTTAACACTTCCAAGGGTGGGGCTTCCACAACTTCGCTGGGCAACCTGTTCCTGTGTCTTACCACCCTCACACTGAATAATTTCTTTCTAATGTCTAACCTGAATCTCCCTTCCTCCAGTTTTAATCCACTACCCCTTGTCCCCGCACTACAAGCCTCTGTAAAAAGTCCCTCCCCAGCTTTGTAGGCCTCCTTCAGGTATTGGAAGTCCGCTATGAGGTTTCCCTGAAGCCCTCTATTCTTCAGGCTGAACAACCCCAGCTCTTGCACCCTGTTTTCATAGGAGAGGTGCTCCAGCCCTCTGATCATCTTTGTGGCCCTCCTCTGGACTTGCTGCACATCCTCAATATATTGGGGGCCCCAGAACTGGACACAGTATTCCAGACAGGGTCTCACAAGAGTTGAGTAAAGGGAGAGAATCATCTTCCTTGACCTGCTGGATACACCTCTTTTTTTTGCAGCCCAGGACACAGCGGGCTTTCTGGGCTGTAAGCACACATTGCCAGCTCACATTGAGCTTCTCCTCCATCATCACCCCCAAGTCCTTCTTCTCTGGGCTGTTTTTAATCCATTCTCCACCCAGCATGCATTTGTGCTTAGTCAGCCTGTATATACACACACACACATGTATATATATATACACATATGCATATTTAGTGATAAGGAAAATGTATGCCATAACTGTTATGATATGTTGGCTAAATGGGGGAACTATCCTGACGCTCTATTTTAACACATTGGAGAAATGACTGGTAAACCAAGGATGAATGAGTTCAGGACACTTAACAGCTAATACAGTCCACAGATCATAGGGATCCTCTGTTTTGCCATGACTGATTTTTAGGAAATTGCAAAAATCTATTATATTACACAAAAATGGATTAAAAAAAATATGGAAGCCAATAATGCTTTCCTGTCCTCTGACATCCCTAAGGAGTTTAACAGTCACCTTCTAATTACTAGCAGATTGGACATAATTTTCAGAAACCACAAAGTGACTATGGATCCTGAGGCTTTAAGACTCTCCCAGGCAAACTTTTAAATATTATATTGGAGAATAAATCAAAAGTGGCTGAAATATTCAAAGTTTTGATGGATTAATACTTACTGTCTTGGTCCTTTTCCAGGTGAAAGACCACTACGTAGATGCTCTGTCTTACGATTGCAATGAAGTAACTGCTGCCATCCCTTGCAGATGTCACAGATTAAGGCAATTAAATTGCCTTACATAATTGTTACATAATACCCATTGGCAAAGCTGATTGTTCACAGGTAGCTTGCTACATGTGGCTTGAATAACAAGGTGTACAACATTTACAAGTCTGGGTAATTAAACTGACATGGCAGTAGCTCCATTCAGCACCTCTCTCTCAAGCAGTTTCATTAAATCACTGTTACATATTGTTCTACAATTGTTGGATAAACATGAAAATTACTGAAACTATTGTACAGAACAATAATATATAGGCATTTAACTGTAAAAACATTTATATTCAGTGGTTCAGAAGAAATTCAGATTTGTTTGTGTAATTGTTTTTCGTTTGTTAAAGAGATAATTCCTTTGGATTTGGTATCTAGTTTTGTGGCTTCACTGTCTGTGTGCTGAAATTTTGTTTGCTCATATATTGCAGTAGATACTGTGTATTGATGTGGATATTAGTATTTATAATGGAGAATGCAACCTACTAATTTATTGTCACATGTTTTTTTATGTATGAAATTGCCTGATTTTAAATATTGGTCAATTGCCTACTCACCTTAGGTGAATGAGAAGTTTGGAAAGCAAACTTCACTAATAAGAAAGACCTGAAATCTAGAAATATGCAGTTATATGTCATATGTTGAAGCTGTTCTCAACAGTTGCATCGTCTTGGGCTCCATACTGGCTTTATGCATAGAAAAAAACTTGATGCACTATGAATCACGATAGAAGGTTAAGTCAACTGTTTGTCTCTGCTTTTCCCATCTTGGTTACTTCTGATTTCATTTTTACAGTTGAAGAAAAAACTTGTAATTGCATTGCTTTTTTTTTTTGGATCAATGTGATATTACTATTAATATGTATTATTTTCTTTCTGCATTTTCTTTGGACACTAAAATACTGGAAAAATTGACTGACAGTGTATAACAGTATTCAAAATTAAATTCACAGAGATAATATGCATACTTATTAAATTAATAAGTACTACACACTAAAAAAAAATTAATAAATTGATAATTGCTATATTTACAGTACTTTCTTGTAACCTTCTGAAAGGAACTCCAGTGTTTCTTTGACTTCTGCACAGTTTCTGGTGTCAATAGAAATTCTTATCCATCAGGGAAAATTGTGTTTACTATTTTGTAGAGATATTATATCCTGACAATATCAATGTCCTTTTTCTCACATGCATATAAAGTGAAGCTGCATGACACGAGGGAAATGGAAGTCTTGCAGAATTAATACAGCATAATTTTTATAATAACTTCATAATTTCTGAAGTACTTTCACATTACTTGGTACTTTCGCATGCTATTAATCATTCTAATATTTTTCAACCCAACAGTAATAATAACAGAATTGTTAGGGTTGGAAGGGTCCTTAAAGATCATCTAGTTCTGACCCCATTGCCACGGACAGGGGCTAGATCAGTGCCCCATCCAGCCTGGCCTTGAAAACGTTCAGGGATAGGGCTTCCACCACCTCTTTGGGCAACCTGTTCCAGTGTCTCACCACCCTCATGGTGAAGAACTTCTTCCTAACATCAAATCTGAATCTACCCAGCTCTAGTTTTCATCCATTTCCACTAGTCCTACCACTACCCGACATCCCAAAAAGTCCCTCAACAGCTTTCTTGTAGGCCCCCTTAAGATACTGGAAGGCCACAATAAGGTCTCCTCAGAGCCTTCTCTTCTCCAGACTGAATAACCCCAACTCTCTCAGTCTCTCTTCATAGAAGAGGTGGTCTCTGCTCTAAGAAGAGATAAAATTTTCTCCAAAACCTCTTCTGTCATTTATGTAAGAAAACCTATTTTCATTAATTTCCTTCACCAATGACTGCTCACTCCCTATGAGATAAGCAACTGCTCACTTGTACTAGTAGAAAAACATAGGAAGCCTGACAAACCGTCTGACTGAGTTCTCTAAACAACAGCATTCTAGAAAACTCTCTTATCCAACAGCTCCAACAAAAATAAAGAAATAATAATACAACATCAGAATAGTTATAACAGATTGGACAGTAGGATGAACTGAAGAAACCTTCAGTGAAGTACAGAGTGGAAGGCCAGTGTGAGGGAGCCTGTAATCTCTGATTTTACCCTCTTTCCATTTATTCCCTTTGAGAAATTAGTGCACCATTCATATCTGCCTATCACTAAGATGTTTAAAATCTATTAACATTTGTAGTTTTCTCCTTTTTTTCTTTCTCCCCTTGAGAAGACAGGAAGTAATTTTTTTCAAATTTAATGATATGCAGTAAAATAATGTCAGAATAACTATGTTGAAGTGTGTTTTCTACATGGTATCCTGAGGACAGCAACATTACTGGTTGTTCTGGGCTCCAGTGCTAATGAATTATCTTGGTGCAGATGTGACACTGACTACCTTTTGAGAGGAATGCTTTATCTTAATAGTTTAATGTCTGAAATGAAAAATCAGTACTAGACATGGAAAAATATAACATTGGTTATAATATTGGTTTACTTGACAATAATAAACTGATAAAATTCAGTTTGACATAGCATTTCTTACCAAACCAAAAGAATAAATGACAGTTTACAGCTGACCTATTTTTCATGTTGTAAGACTTATGTTAAAATGGCCCAAAGCATTTTATTTCTGTGTTCAGATTACTATCAACTAGATGTGCATCGGGCAACATGTAATATGAAGGAAGTGATGATTCATTGTCAGAATCCAATGAAATAGAATAACTCTGTCTCCTTGAAATACCCAGCTAATGTTTTCTTAGCTTACATAATGCATGATTAAATTCTTACTAAGTCAGCCGATGGGAATTCAGATTCTGATAAGTATGATTATCAGCCACCTGAAATGGCACTTCTCAGACAGAAACTGGTGATATTCAGGGCAAGTTCTTGTCCAGTGTTTTGCTTGACCTTTAATCAGCTTACATTTGTAAATAAAAAATAGGTAGGTATTTCTGCCTACTCTGCATTTTTTTTGGGAAAAAAAAAAAGTGCAGACACTTTAATGTGGTTGGGTTTTTTAAAAAGATAATAAAAAAAAGTATCTGTAGAACAGATATTAAGCAAGATGTAGAGGTCTGTTGTCTAAATAACAGCCAAGTGTTTTTCTTTTAGTTATGTTTCCTTTTTCTGTCCTTTCATCTCTCTCAACTTGAAAAATTTCACCCCTAAAAACAAAATGAAAAAAAAGTCCCTTG
Organism: Chaetura pelagica; assembly: GCF_000747805.2. Classification (NCBI taxonomy): domain Eukaryota; kingdom Metazoa; phylum Chordata; class Aves; order Apodiformes; family Apodidae; genus Chaetura; species Chaetura pelagica. The sequence continues at coordinate 2,050,402 of NW_009952884.1, read as the reverse complement.
GACATTTCTATGGTATTTACGGATGGTCTTACACAAGAAAGAAAATTTAGAGGCCTCGAGTTCCCTAAGTCTTTAACCTTTTCCATTTTGAGAAGAAAGCAGTAACAAATGAGCTTTAATTGTAGCCTACATCTTACTGTAGCCATCTCTATCAGAAAAATTATGGTAGCAGCAATATAATGTTGTTAGGCTTGAGATCCTGTCAACACTGGCATTGTAAATACCATTCGACTGGTCTTTGGAACTTGGCCATAAAAAACTTGCTTCAAATTGAACCTTATGATGCACTGCTTTAGACTAACAGCTCTTCCATTTTCTTCATACATATTTTAAATTAAATAGATTTTCAGTAAGCAAGAATAAAAGAAAGGTATACTTAAGAAAATAGAAGTTCTTTTGGTAGTTCATTTATTATGTCTTTATTGCTTAGCCACTGAAGAAGAAATAGATTAGAAAAAAGCATTAATTTTATTTCTTTAATTTCCTGTTTCTCACTCCTGGGTGTATTTATCACTACCATCACTGAGGTATGCAGTATCTCTCTCTTTCCTATGTTCTGTTTGCTTCATCTGTATTTTTAGTTTGTTTTGTTTCTTCCACATTTTTCTCAGGTTTTTCCAGTGTCTTCCATTCTCACCTTTCTATTTTTCATTATCATTGCTAAGTCTGCTATCATAGGAAATGTTGGTGTCTTCAAATATCTATCTATCTATCTATCTATCTATCTATCTATCTATCTATCTATCTATCTATCTATCTATCCCTGCCTCCCTGCCTGCCATTTCTTGTGAGATGTAGATTAGCAGTGGTCGAAACAAAACTTTTCCTGTTTTCATTTTATTTTGTTTGTTTTGTTTTTTTTCCCTTGGAGTGTTTCCTCCCTTTTATGATACATCTTCTTATGTGAAGGTCTAGTTCTGTACTGGAAGAAATTGAAATATCACAGATTAAAACCATCAATAACTTATTTTCCTTGTTTCTCCAAGTAAAAACCCCAGTTCTCAAAGAGGTTCCAGCATAATTTAAAAAACCTTTTCTAAAGCCTTCATTTCAGTCATATGAGACATACTTCACAGTGGGTAACAGAAAAAGAAGAAAATATATGATTTATTTATTTATTTATTTTTTACCAGAAAATACAGAAATAAACCAGTAAAATTGGAATGGCAATATAAAACCTATTTGTACATGAGGCAAAATTCTTTGTTAAGCAATGACACAGTGAAAAGTACCATAACACAGACAAATAGGTTTTGTCTCAAAATCCTTATATTTGACACAGTAACTATAAGAAAATGGGCATCAAAGCTGAGACTTCCTCTAGTCAAAATAGGACTGTTTAGTTACAGTGTGCACTAGCACAGAAGCCTTTCATATCTTGTATGCATTGTAGAGAGAAAACTACAGAAATATGACCAATGGCAATGATGAATACCATGTTAACACTGATATCACAGAAGTCTTTAGGACCTAACAGTGAATTCTATTGACCCATTGTCTGATGCAGTCCTCTCTGGGGTCCCATGACACCATAAAATTTGTTTTTCAAAGACCAGAACAGTATTAGGGGCAGAGGTAAGAGGTACAGGATATATTCCAGTCATCCAGTGCTTGTATCATAAGCACATAGCTCTTATCCTGGTGAGTTTGAGGGAGTGTGATATAACCAATCTGCTAGGCCTCTCCACATTTATATCAAAGCTAGTGTCTCTCATACCACAAGGTTTTTAAATGTCTGACCTGCTTAATGGCAGCACAAGTATTACTCTTGTGCATAACCTGGTTGTTAAAATCTGTCATTAAATCCACCCCTCAGTCCCAGGTCCATCTGTATGTTGCTTCTCTTCCTTGCTGACAAGAACCATAACTGAGATAAGAATAATTTGAATTTTTGTTCCAAATCTAGCTTTATTTTGAACACCTTAGCAGCCTGGTCCACCTGGTGAGTGGTTCTATGCTCTTCAGCAACCCAGTTTTTAAACATGTGGGCATCTACATACCATTCCTTCACTGCTAATTTATCCAGCCAGGCAGCAATATCCTGCCACAGGTCAGCTGCCCAACTGGTTTCCCCTTCCACTTCCAGTTAACCTGTATCAACGTTTTCAGCCACCCCCATAAATCATTAACTGTACAGGCAAAGTACTGGCCACTTCTCCTGCTTCAGTGATGTCTAGGGCCAGCTGGATGGCTTTGATGTCTGCAAATTGACTTGATTCAGCTTCTTCCTCCTGCACTTCTGAAACCTGTTGACTAAAGTTCCATGCTGAGGTTTTCCGTCTCTGCTGGTTCCCTACAAGAAGTCAGGATCTGTCAGTGAAAAGAGCATATCATTTATCCTGATCTGAGAGGTCTTTATGGGGAGGCCTCTTCCAATGGCATTCTGAATGCTGTACCCTCCAGCCAATTTGTGATTGCCTGATTGTGCCTGAGCAATCAAGGCTCCCTGTTTGTGCCCTCTGCATTATTAGGGCAATCCACTTACGCCACGTACCATCAACGGTGCGATGGGTAGATGCAACCTTCCTCCTGTACATTCAGGTCAGAACTGACAGTTGTGGTGCCAGCAGGAGCTGTGCCTCAGTGACAATTACTTCTGAAGAAACTCAACCCCCTTTGTAGGCAGCTGGTATCTCTTTTTAAGTGGGGGTGTAATTGGCCTCTGAACCTCTATAACCTCCAACTTCAAAATCAAAAGAAATTACCTACAGGCTCTCCATGGTGCTTTCTGCCAGAGGCTCCAGGTAAGACCGGTACCCCTGTCTACAGTGTAGAGCATGTTCTTTATCACTTGTCCTGTTTAGACAGGTCCCTAGACCATGGTATGTAATATTTCTCATTTCATCTGCTTGAATATCTGTATATTTTCAGGGCTCCACAAACAACTGTTTATTTTCCAAGTTAGTTTATAGAGAGGCTTCACAATGTCACTGGATGATGGAATATGCATCCTCCAGAAACCTACAACATCCAAGAAGGCATGTCTCTTTCTTATTGATAGGTGGAGACATAGCTGTTACCTTATTCACCATATCTACAGGGATGTGGCAACACTAATCTTGCCATTTAATTCCCAATAATTGTATCTCTTGAGCAGGTCCTTTGACCTTCTCTTAATGACAAACCTGACTTCCAATAGAAGGGTTATCTTCTTACATTTTTCAAACACTTCCTCTTCAGTGTTGCTCTGTACAATGATACCAATGTACTGTCTCAAGTTAGTATGGCTACATGCAATTTTTATTCCTGTTTTTTTTGGGTTTTTTTGTTTTTTTTTTCAAATCAGACAATTGGGATCCAATCCTACCAATTATTTTCATAGTAGTCAGTTGTTATTTTTACCACCTGAGTTTAAAAAAAAAAAAAGAAAGCTGAAGATATTTGGTGAATTGCCATTTGCATTTTTCACCCACAGTGTATCTTTGTTGCTTTGCCATATAAAACATTAGCTGAATGACTGTTAGAGATTAATATTTAATCTGAAAAGTTTTTCACTTTCTTACTATTACATCTATAAAATCTAGCAATTTTGACTACTGGCAGGATTAGTTATTAACCCGATTTTTCAGAAAGTAAATTTTATTTAAAATATTTTCCTATGTGAGTTTTATTTAGTAGAAGGTGCCCCTGTCCATGTAGGGGGGTTGGAACTAGAGATCTTTAAGGTCCGGTCTATGATGCTGTGATTCTGTGAGTATTTCAGTAATCATAAGTGTGATAACTACTGTACACATAATGCATAGCATTTTGCTAAGCAAAAGCTCTAGTTAGAGTGTCAATTACTAGTAAAAGTACAGTATACTATCACCCCAAATACTACCATCTGTCAACATGATAAATATCAAGCTGGGTTTTTCTAACAGGTCAGCTTTTCTCTCATTAAAGCATGTGCAGAGAAAAAGAAAAAGCTTTCTGAAAATTAAAGGAAGAGGCCAATCTCGATAACGTAGTTATCATGAATAAAAATGGCAGAACAGGATTCTGCCCATAGCAGATAACATAATGATGTAATTAAAATAATACACTAATTCTGCCTCTATGGATTTTCCCTTCTTTTTAAACATAACAGTTGTGTAGATCTGTCACAATGCCTTTTTGCTTAGTAAAGGTCAGTTGTATATCAGTCCACTTTCTTGTTGACAGTGGGTGGCCTTTCAAAGGTTACATTTGGTTTCTTTGCAATTTTTTTTTAAAACAATGGAAAGCTACTTATTGACAGCCAACTGCCTTATCTATTTTTATGCCTTATCAGAGGAGTGATTTTTCTCAGCTCTAATGATGAAAAGAGATACTGCAACTAGGATAACCAGATGTCCTGCTCTGGCAAATGGTCCATAGAAGGAGCTATAAGGAGAATGTTTAGGTCTGTGTGCACAATAGTTTTCTTTATACTGTGTTCTACTGAATCTGATACTCCAGATTCAGATAACAAAAGTAACAAGTAACATCTTGTCTCTGGAACTTCAGTCCATGTCTGCTGATATAATGGGTAACTGCTTTGCCCTGTGACACTAGGCTTAAACAGACTAACAGGCCCAAAAATAGTCTCGTGCTTGAGAACCAAGAACTCTTTAGTTATCCTCTGTACTTGAAGCTTTGTTATTTCTTTAAGTTGGGGCTAGGAGAAAACCCTAAAGTTGCAATATCATGTTGTTCTGAATCTTGTGTCTGAGCAATTAAATACATCAAACTTTCCTGCAATAATTTAGTATCATTATACTACTTTAAGTATATACATGATACAAAGAAAATAACTCAGATTTTTCCAAGAACCTACTCATAGTTAGAAAAGATCAAATATGGCTTATTTAGCCTGGCTGCCAATGTGGTTGAAAATAACTTTTGTTGCCACATGGTGACAGAAAGCAAAACAGCACTTGGATAAAGAAGCAGATTTCTGCAGACTTCTGTACTTTTCTCACAGGGACAAACCAGAATAGGAGAGAAAGGAAGAAACATTCTTTTCACTAGGCTGCAATAGGCAAATCTTTGAAATGTGAAGGAGCTTTTTGCTTATTTGAAGTAAGAATGTTGCCAAAACTTGTATTGTCAAATTAATTAAGTACAGATTTTGTCAGTTGTGATGTCCAAACAGACACTTCCAAGTTTTACATAAAGGAGGAAACATAGTGAAATTGCCAAAGTCTCAAAACATTTTTCTTCTTAACCTCATAAGCCATTGTCACCTCATGTCATATTCTTCTAACTACAGTTTGCCATTTCATAGAAGAGTTATTAGTGATATCATGCATCATTAGCTATGTGGCTGAAATTGAAATCACAGACCTAGTGTGCCAAATTATTTTTAGTGTAGAACTACCAGCTCCAACACATTATTTTTTGAGCCAGCAGAGGCTGAAATAACAGAGAAAGTATTGATTTTAGATTCCTTAAAAATGGTTTGTCTCATATAATTCAACTGTTACCACCTGCTGATTAATCTTTTTTTTTTTTTTTTTTTTTCAGGGAGTTCAGCCTTTCTTGACAGAAGACACTTTTTGATGTAGTGAAAATAACATGTCTAGGTATTTATAATATACCCAGCACCATATTACCTTAATGCTTGAACTAAATGGCTAACTAGAAATTTCTCTTTTCTTATTTTGTAACTCCAAGAAAATGAAGATATTTGGATTCTCTATCTGTGAAAAAAATCAGGTATTACACTAAGCAGTGGGTAAGACCTTTTAATGTTTCTTATAAAAAATACTGATCTTTCTATTTTGCAATTTAAGAATTTCCTGCCTAACAACAATGAATCTTCAGAATACTTTGGATTTGGTGTTTTTCCAATTTTTCTGCTGTTCTTTGAAAATTCTGGTTTAAATTACAAACTTAAAACTCACTTATCAGGTCACTGCTGGTTGAATCACAGTATGTATCACTGAATTGAACCAGATGAATAAAATAATCTGGAGATTCTGTAATTCCTGATTTATCAGTAGAATGTCCTCAGGCAATATTAAGACTGTGTGTGAAAACCAACACCTATGAATTGTTTATATGACTTACATTTATAGTGCGGAGAAGCAGAGGAACTGGTTGAATAATCTATTTGTGCTATCATTTTTTCATTTTTCTTTTTAGCTGGACTAATTTTTACTCACTTTCATAAATTTGCTTAGGGTATAGTTTCCAAACTCCTTCTTTTCTTTGAACAAAACTCCTTTAAACTCCTTGATAGTCCTTGATGAAATAGTTATCTCTATGCTATAAAGTCCTTGATTTTAATGGTATATTAATTGTACTTTCTTGTTAATTATGTCTCTATTATACCTTTCCATATTTTCTCCTTATTATCTTGTTATCCCCTTAAGTCACAGCTAATGCTAAGATAAGACCCCAAGGCTTCAATTGGAGAAATAGATCTAAAGCAAATTTCAGGAGTCACAGAGAAGCCAGAAGTCTCTTACTCAATGAGTTTACTAGTTTTTAAGATACTTGCATTCATTAATTTAATAATTAATATAGAGATTAAAGTATAAGGAAATGCAAACTACAGCTCACATGAAATCTGACTAATTGAAACAAAACATTTCCATGTTACTAAAATAATACCATAAATTGTTAGGTTTGTCTTCTTATAAGTTTTATCTCTACTGCAGAGCTTTCTGGTAAGCTATGCTTTGGTTGCATTTTTGTTAATATATATTAAATTTATATTAAATTATTTTGTTTATATTCAAGCTTTACACTCACAACTCTGAAATACTTCATTTAAATATTATAATAAAAGCAACATAATTACATGCATGTTTCATTAAATTCTAGCTTCTTTTTTTTTTTTTTTTTTTTTTTTTTTTTTTAATCCACAACCTATATATCTATTTAGCCATTTAAAAGATTATTAATTCCATGGTTGTTTTTTTCCTGTAAGTTCATTTATATTCTCCTGTACAGACATGAAAGTATTTCAAATGCTTATTGTAATGGTTTAGGCCTAGTCAGCAACAAAGAACCAGACGTTTACTTGCTAAACCATCCCCCCACTGTTGGATGGCGAGAAAATTGTGGATCCTGGATTGTGGGTCGAGACATGAACAGAGAGAGTTCACTTTCCAATTATGGTCACAGAGACAATGGCACACAGAGAAACAACAATCCAAATTTTAAGGTCTCAAAAGCTCTTTTTTTGGTGAAAAGCTCTCCAATTCAATTTTTTTTTTTTTTTTAAGATATGTGGGAAATGTCTGCAAATGGTCAGAACATAAAAGCCAAGTTAACCCATTTAACCAAATCTAGGAAATCTCCATAGCAGACATGCTAAATAAGAATATCTAAGGACAGACTAGGTTCAAAGCTATCATAGCATAGATATGATGTTTTCAAACAAAATCTGTTCTTCATACAGAGATGCCCATGTCATGTGAATATTCAAGCATCAATTAATGACTGTCTGTGATGTTTTTGCATCTGTCTGTTTGTGTGAGGCAGTTGTGTAGTTAAGTGCCTAGAGCAGCTTTTAAAAATATGCCAAAGGAAAGTTTTAAAAGCATAAGATAAATCTGTAAGTGTAAAATATTTACACAGCAGACCCAGTAAAATATTTCAGAAAAGACATATGTCTTTGGAACTACTTTCCATTTCCTAAGGTAGAAACAATTTAAAAATGCATATTAATAACACAGTCAAGTTAGAGCTAGGTCAGTCTGTGTAGAGCAGATGTAGAGTCCAGGTGTACATTAACCCCAACAGTAGTTAATATACAAAAGTTATTAAAAATATCTCTTTGTATGTTTCTGAATTCTGCTTCTTTTGATGTTTTTCCTTGTCTCCCACCACCTACCCACAGTCTACAATTTTTCTAGTACTTCACTAGAAAGAGAAAAGACTTTGGGAGGGCAGGAAGAAACATCCCCTGCTCCATTCCTCCTCACAGCCACAATTTAGGTAAAATAAGCTAGAAAAAAACAACTGTCATCATCTAATCATTGGAAAGCTAAATGAGTTTTCACAACAAAGAAATAGTTTTTTTCTTCCATGTGCTGATTATCTTTTAGTTGTGTTGATTTACTTTTATGCATCTCTCATCGAGTTAGTAAATGACATTTTGTTGTCTCAAAAGCAGCTTCTGTCACCCGGTGTACGATAAGCTGACACACACACACAGTTGAGATACTTTCTTTTGCTTCCATTTCTGTGCAGCTAGGTGGTATTCCACAAAGCTACCTCAGCTTCCAGAAGCACAGGTGCTACTTTTATAAACAGAAACATGTAAAATAATTTTATCTCTATATTCTAGCACTCATATACATGACGGGTTAACTAGTCTGTCACTTACATTTAAAGTAACAGAGTTTAATTATTTCACCACTCATGCTCAAAGGGTAGGGGGCTTTTTGTTAGTAGTGATGCCTCTAGCCTATGGATGGGCATTTTGGTATGCAAACAGCATATTAATATGTTGATAGTACTTTAAAAAGTAAGTTAAATTAGTATTTTCTACCTAGTGCTCAAGGCTACAGCAAAGATAAGTTTTGGGGAGTATTCCGTTTCATCTCTTTCACTTTCTCAAGGACAGGCTGTTGACTACTAGGGATTTTTTTTCTCTAATTCTTGCTGTCTTAGTGTTATGTAAGCTCTAATTTTATTTTATGTGTCTCTTTGTTTCTCTCCTATGCAATTTTTCCCCAAAATTGATTTAAATTTTTTATTCAATTTTTCCCAAAACTTATTTCAATGAATAATTGACATCAGTAATAGATTTTCTTTTCCTAATTTTGGAGAGGAAGAGAATCCCTCTTTTGTAATTGATGCAGTAAAATATAGTAAACTGGATGATGAATTAAACCTTCTCTGTGAGAGAAAGATCTTATTTATGAATAATGAATTAGGCTTTGTTAAAGTCATGCAGATTTCATTTGCTTTTTATTAACTTGCTACATCTGACAATGCTTCTGCATTTTACCACCCGTCCTCACCCTGGGAATGTCTTCTAATACGGCATTTATTTATTTATTTATTTATTACTCTTAAGTAGCTCTAAATGCAAGGCAAATGCTTTGCTATTGTAGAATTAGTATGTTTACTTTCGGTTGGTGGGAATTGCTTGATGCAGAATATTTTAAATCCATTTGTATCTATATTAAAGATCACCACATTTTTCAAACCTTGGGTTTAACTTGTAAAACTTACTTTTTTGCACCATCTTTGCTGTTTTCTGTGCCCTCTCCAGAATTTTTCAAGTAAATTGCACAATTATTCACAAAGGTTTAATAAAAGGACTTTGTGTGGGGAGGTTTCCCTTGTCACATATGCACCTATGGAAGTAGTTATTATTATTTACTGGTTTTTCTCCAGTAGTACATTGGCACAGCTGTGATCTTTGACTCTATTGAGCTAGGCATTGTTAAATCTGCCTGTGCATTTTCTATTTGTTACTGGCAAACAGTTAAATTGCTGACTCCCTATACGTTGTGAAGATGGGATACTCTTCCTCCAGTTTACAGATAGAAATTTTTATAAAGATTACTGAGGCATGTGGTTAATTCAGGAAGTAAAATCTGTCTCAGAAATTTCAAAATCTGCCCTGGTAGCAGAACCACCTCCACTTAGGTATGTGAACAATTTATGTTATGATATATAGTAAGAATATAGGGTAACTATGTGAAACATAGGAGGCTTTCTTCCGTTCAAGTAGTAAAACTTTCTGCTTGGAAGAAGCCAGCCTACTCCTTGTCAAATGGACACCAAGTTTAGGAAGGTTCAAGCCTATTTTCAAAGTATTATTGCCTGTTAGAATGTGATTTTCTTTCTCTCTGTTCTAGTCCTTCTGACTCTATGAGAGCATTCTTCCTTTAGCAGCTATAATCTATCTGACCTCTTCAGATTTGTTAAATCAGATTTTGCATCTATTGGAATGGGTAATTTTAAATGCATAGCTTGTTGCATATGTTTAGCATTCTATTTACTTAGACCTCAGCACCATTAATTGTGACACAGATCAAAAAATCCAAGTGCATGAGAAATGTATTTGTCTTTCACACTGATCCTCTAGATGAGACACTTCTCAGTTGACCTAACAAAAATAAAAATATCTGTCCCTGAAGCTAGTTGCCTATGGTATTCTTAAGTCCATTGAATAAATATGCACTTCTGAGAGACAACAAGTATTGTACCATGCTGTATAAGTGATTCTTTCATTCCATTGATTGTAAAGGCAGCCTTAAGGTGATTAGTTTAGATATTGATGTCCACTTAGAATTATAGAATGGTTAAGGTTCCAACCTCCCTGCCATGAGTAGGGACACCTTACACTAGAACAGGCTGCACGAAGCTTCATCCAACCTGGCCTTAAACACCTCCAGAGAGGGCATTCCCACAACAACCCTAGCTGTCATTTCAATTATGAATTTGTTCTATTTTTTTTTTCTCTGCAGACTATTGCTTTGTTTTCTTTTTTTTTACATGTATATTCAAACTGTATAGGCATAGCAGTACTTTACATACTAGTCATATTTAACATTATCATATCGTGACATACAGTAATCAACAAAAAAAGGAGTATTTAACCTTACAACAATACTTTAAAAATGATAATACTTCTTGATTTAACATTTGATAGTATAAACACTGTTCCAATTCTTTTTTACAGGACTGTTAGTGCTTAGTAATTTGTTTATATAGAGTGGTTTGCACCCTTATACTTATTCTTGGCCACATATTTCAATATAAAATCCACTACACTCCCTATACGTTGTGAAGATGGGATACTCTTCCTCCAGTTTACAGATAGAAATTTTTATAAAGATTACTGAGGCATGTGGTTAATTCAGGAAGTAAAATCTGTCTCAGAAATTTCAAAATCTGCCCTGGTAGCAGAACCACCTCCACTTAGGTATGTGAACAATTTATGTTATGATATATAGTAAGAATATAGGGTAACTATGTGAAACATAGGAGGCTTTCTTCCGTTCAAGTAGTAAAACTTTCTGCTTGGAAGAAGCCAGCCTACTCCTTGTCAAATGGACACCAAGTTTAGGAAGGTTCAAGCCTATTTTCAAAGTATTATTGCCTGTTAGAATGTGATTTTCTTTCTCTCTGTTCTAGTCCTTCTGACTCTATGAGAGCATTCTTCCTTTAGCAGCTATAATCTATCTGACCTCTTCAGATTTGTTAAATCAGATTTTGCATCTATTGGAATGGGTAATTTTAAATGCATAGCTTGTTGCATATGTTTAGCATTCTATTTACTTAGACCTCAGCACCATTAATTGTGACACAGATCAAAAAATCCAAGTGCATGAGAAATGTATTTGTCTTTCACACTGATCCTCTAGATGAGACACTTCTCAGTTGACCTAACAAAAATAAAAATATCTGTCCCTGAAGCTAGTTGCCTATGGTATTCTTAAGTCCATTGAATAAATATGCACTTCTGAGAGACAACAAGTATTGTACCATGCTGTATAAGTGATTCTTTCATTCCATTGATTGTAAAGGCAGCCTTAAGGTGATTAGTTTAGATATTGATGTCCACTTAGAATTATAGAATGGTTAAGGTTCCAACCTCCCTGCCATGAGTAGGGACACCTTACACTAGAACAGGCTGCACGAAGCTTCATCCAACCTGGCCTTAAACACCTCCAGAGAGGGCATTCCCACAACAACCCTAGCTGTCATTTCAATTATGAATTTGTTCTATTTTTTTTTTCTCTGCAGACTATTGCTTTGTTTTCTTTTTTTTTACATGTATATTCAAACTGTATAGGCATAGCAGTACTTTACATACTAGTCATATTTAACATTATCATATCGTGACATACAGTAATCAACAAAAAAAGGAGTATTTAACCTTACAACAATACTTTAAAAATGATAATACTTCTTGATTTAACATTTGATAGTATAAACACTGTTCCAATTCTTTTTTACAGGACTGTTAGTGCTTAGTAATTTGTTTATATAGAGTGGTTTGCACCCTTATACTTATTCTTGGCCACATATTTCAATATAAAATCCACTACCAGAACAACTCTGAAAGGTTTATAATTGTACCTATTGAAATATATGAACTGAGATACAGAAAGGTTGTGCCATGCCCAAGATTATTCAAGTCAGTCCAAACAGCAAGAACAGAATTCAACAGTCAGCCCTGTCTCTCATTTTCTTCCCTGCTGTGTTCCAGCTGTCCTAATATTTGAGATAAATTGGTGCCTGGAAGAAACCAAGGGAGCTCAAACTGAATGTGAATAAGATGTGGTAGATACAGGGAAAGAAAACAATGTGAGGAGCAAGCTGGAAGTATGACTTTATTTTTGACTGAGAAGAGTCATCTTCTGAATCTTGAGAAAATGTCTTAATTTTTCATTGCTTCTGTGGAAAGCAAAACAAAGCATCTAGAGGAATACTTCTGTCAGCTCTTCGCTGAGATATGGGGCTCTTGCTGCCACGGGGACAGTATGTTTTATGTGACAGTATGGACATTTTTACTTAATAGCAGGCTTTATTAAAACATTTATGCAAGCAGTAATCTTTTCACTCAAATGTTTTCAAATGGCAAGAAAAAAAGGTCTAAGTAAACAAACTGTTTTGTGGTTATCAAATAAATTTTCTTTTGCAGTGTTCTCCTCTACTTAAGGGTTACTAATCCAAGCTCTGTAATTGATTTGTCCTGTGTCACTAGTAAATTTTTTATTACTCAAATTTCAGAAGAACTGTGCAAACTAAAATACAGCTCTGATTGACTTGGCAAGCTGTCTACACTCAACTTCTCTGAGCATCCCCCACATCCTAACTACATATAAAATAAAAGGTAATAGTCCCTGACTTTCCTAGAGGCTGCCAGAATCACAGAATCACAGAATCATTATGGTTGGAAAAGGCCTCTAAGATCATCTATTGCAACTGTCCATCCAGAGGGGTATTTGGAACAACACAACCCACCCAAACAAACAGAAGCACCACAAACAAAAAACCCCAACCACACACCCCACAAAACCAACAAGACACAATCCACAAAAACCTACCATGCTGTGAGGTACCAGCCCTTAGGACTCACACTTTTGGTAAGTGGTGTCTAAACACCATTGTAAGCCCTTGAACAAAATGTCATTTGCATCCCATAAGGAGTCCCTAGAAGGTAGGGTCAGGAGAGCTCGAGCCTGGGGAGACAGGCAGTTCTGACAAGTCCTTGACCAAGTAGCTCCTGAAGGAGTCCAGTCCCCTGCTTTCTTGGCTGTGTTTTGGTTTATTCCCTCCTGAAAACCACAGGATATCACTGTAGACACCGCTGCTGCCACACTCTCTTAAAGCAGTGATCACTAGATACCACCTGAGAATGGGGCCTGTGACCATGTCTTCCTAACATTTTCCTACTGAAAACAAATCAACTATTTTCTAACTTTCACACTGTAAGCTCTCTTATGGGAAGAATGACAGATGACTTCTCGTTATACAGACAATTAAATATTTTACCCTGTCAACCCTTTGTGTTGACATTCTTAGTACAATTCAAAGTATTTTCATGACCTTTAAAGTGCTGGATAGACTGCAACCCTGTTACTGCAGCTGAGATAAGCTGGAAGAAAGCTCCTATCTGCATCTCTGCTTGTACATGCTGTTCAGAGGATTGCCTATGGAATCTACCTCCTTTGGCAGCTTATCAGAACTCAAGTCTAGTGACCTTTAGATTTAAAATTAAAAAATGCTAAACATTAAAAAAAGCGCAAGTCATACCTACTTATTATGATCTTTTTAGCTCAACTTTTGACTGCCATAACAAAGGCCAGAGCTGATATTAATATAAATACAGAAGGTCTCCTCCCTTCAGATGATTTTACATACCTTGTAAAAACTCAACCTGTTTCACAGAATAAGGTACCACAAAATCTTTCGTTTTTCTACACAAAATACTCTTAATTAATTTATTTTCTCAGTAGCTTTGTATTTTTTTCCAGTGTCTGAATATGTTTATTGTCCCGTTTTCTCAGTAAGAGAGTAGCACATACATTTTAATATACTGTATTATTAGTGCCATTCAGAATGTCTGTCTTAAATAGTACTAGAGAAGACATTGTTCTTGCTCAAAAATTTCACTATGTGTGCTCAAAGAGCATGGAACTTTTTGTTGGTAGGTATCCCTGTAGCCTGTGAGTGGGTATTTTAGTATGCTAATACCTCATTAATATGTTAGTATGGAGATTTCAATTACTTAGTGTTTTCCTACCCAGTGCTCAAGGCTGTAACTACGATAAGTTGTGGGGAGTACTTCTTTCTAACCTTTTAATCCATCTTGCAGGCCTGTCTCAAGACCCATCTGTTGAGTACTTGGGGTGTGTTCTTCTCTCACTGGAATGTGGTTTTGTCTAATCCTTACTGTTACATTGTTATGTAAGCTCTATTTTTATTCTGCATGTTCCTTTTGTTCTCTTTTATGTGATTTTTCCCAAAATGTGTTTATGGTTTTTTCCCAAAAATTTTACTTATTTCAATTAATAACCCAAGATTATCCAATCTGTATTAAACTTAATTGCTATTGAGGCAAAAAAGTGGTGAGAAAGTGCCAAGTTACAGTTGATGAACAACAGGGGTTAATCTGTTATACTGCTAGGTATTGCTGTTTAGCTAAAGACATCTTGGCTCTAAGCAGTGTGGGAACTTTGAGAAGATCACCAGGAGCCAACTCGTGCAGTACTGCCTGCTACTGACTGCTGGAAATGCAGGATACTTGTCCTTACAGCCAGGCCCTACAGCCGCTCTTTGACAGCAGCACTAGATTCCTTGCAATTATGGACTCATGGGCTGTTTCTAAATTCCTAGCACCCATGCCCCTGTGGTCCCTTTGAGGAAAATTTCTTTGTAGCCCATAAAAACTGTGAGATATCCAGATGTCTTTTTCTTGCTATTAGATGGGTGACAAAGAGCTTGGTTTTTTTTATGTCAGAGGGCTTCTGGGTATGAGTTTAAGAAAGTGAGTGGTCAAGGAGAATGAACTCCCTGCAGCAAGGCTATTGAAAGGGTAAAGTAGTGGAGGACCCGCTAGAGACAAGTTTTTAACATATGGATTAGGAAATAATTGGTTTAATCAAGCCAGTTGCTTAAAACCTGAAAAACTTTCAGTACAATATTTATTGTCCCAGTTTCACATTATGCTTCGAGAATGTGGCCATGGGTAGAATATGTTTTACATTTTCAAATTATTGAGTGCACAAACAACATAATGTTGATGTCAAAACATGCAGAGGCACTGTTTTGTTGGTCAGATGAAAGATGATAATTAAAGAGGTAGGTTTACATATCATAATTCAGTGAAATGGATCTGTAATACAGCAATTTAATAAATTAAATTCAAAACAAACCATAGTGAAATTTCAGACTATACAGTTATTCCAATGAAGTTTTCTTGAGAAAATATTATAATGTATTCCCCAAACTATATTGTGGTAATTTGTATGATATCTCAGTTTACTTAACTTTCCCTGTGAAGCTATAAAGACACCTAAAATAATTCACTAAGAGCCATGATAATGCTCAGATAGGAGTCTTAGTAATTTTTAAATTTTTCCTTTATCACAAAGTCTTTATAACTCTATTTCAAAAAACATAATTTCTTCTTCGGTCCAAGTACAGATTTCATGTCATGCAGGACAATAGTATCATAAATGCTTTCATTTTCATGTTGGTCTTGCTTTCACAAAACTTGCCTATGCTTTTATAATTTTTCTTTCACCCTGTAGAAGTTTTATCTTCTCTGATCAATTAGGTCTAGTATTCTGTTTTAGCCAGCCTTTTCACAGAGTTCTAAGAGAACTATTTCTTTCCTATATGTGCTAGAAAAAATACATTTTATTCTCTACATTTGTGATTTTATGTGATCTTATTGAAGAATGCTTTTACTTTTTTGATTTGGTAGAGCAAGACCACAGTTTTGGCAACGGCTACTTGTCCCCCTTTTCAGAGGTTGCTTTTGCTTGTGGATGGTGTGTTTGCTTTCCTTGCTCCCTGGACTACATCATTCCTTATATCACTTATATTTCTCTTATATCAGTAAGTGAAAGGACAGAATGACTTAGAAGAACAATGCTTTGAATAGTCAGAAAACACTACAGGCTGCTTTTTGCTTTGTTTGTATTTGCTTGTAGAAAGAAATAATCCCTGAAGAAAGAGGCATGTCTGCATCACAGGAAACAGGAGGAGTAAGATCTCCAAACGAACCCTTCCTGCTGCTGCAGACCTTTCCTTTCTAGATATAACACAGAAGTTCATTCAGTCTCTTATAAAAAAAAAAAAAAAAAAAAAAAAAAGTCTTTAATGATAATAGAGATTTTACATTATTTCTGAGCAGTTATTCAGTGTTTTGTTGCCTTATTTTTACAAAGATTTTTCTTATGTCTAGTTTAATACTTCTTCACTGTAATTTTTTATTATAGAGCTGAAGAACCAATTAATTACTTCCTCATGCAAGTAACTTTTGCACATCGGAAAACAGATGTACTGTTTCCTCTTTTTTTCTTTTTTTTTTTCTCCTGTTAGATAAACAACCTCATTTCAGTCATTATTTGTAAACGGTAGCCTTACTGGTTTCTTCTGAATTAATTCTAATGAATGATTGGCCTTTGGAGTCTAAAATCACAGAATTACTGAGTGGTTTGGGTTGGAAGGGACCTTAAAGATTGTCTGGTTCCAATCTCCTTGCATTGGCAGGGACACCTCCCACTAAACCCAACCCACCTGGTCTTGAACACTTCCAGGGATGGGGTTTTCACCACCCTCACACTAATAATTTCTTCATAATGTCTAACCTATATGTCCTTTTTTCAGCTTGAAACCATTACTCCTTGTCCTATTGTTATATGTCCTCATGAAAAAGTCCCTCCCCAGCTTTCCTGTAGGCCCCTTCAGGTATTGGAAGGCTGCTATAAAGTCTTTGTGGAGCCTCCTCTTCTTCAGGCTGAAGAACTGCAGATCTCTCAGCCTGTCTTCATAGGATAGGCTCCAGCTCTCTTAAAATCTTTGTGGCCCTCCTCTGGACTCACTGAAACATGTTGGAGGCCACAGAGCTGAGCACGATATTCCGGGTGCAGTCTCACACAAAGAAATTAATCCTACAATAATTTTACCTATTCCAATTCTACTTTATGCTTTGAGATTCTGCTAATGCAAAATGTAGTATTGAATCAGGTTTACACATCTGCCAACTTATGCTCTTTTTTATTGTCCACAGTTTGCCTTTTCCCTAGCAGCCTAAAATTGTTAATGATCAATTACTACTATAATTCCCTAGCTTCTGTCCCAGAAAGCTACTATATGCAATCTTGCTCTCAAGTACCATATCCTTTTTAGCTGAACACTGCAACATATTTTTCCATGTTTTTGTTATTTTTTTTCTTTTCTGTACAGATCTCTTCCTCAGTTCGTGAAGATCCTTTCCATTTCTAACTTCCATCCCAAGAAGCCTGCAATCCCTGTGTCAGCATGTGCAAAGAGGGCATCAAAACAGCTGGTAACTTAAAATCATGTTAATTCCACTTTGGTATGGAAAGCAGCATTCTCTCAGAATTTTGCAGAATTCTCTGAAATTGAAGCCACAGTTTATAGGATATGAAAATGAGGTGATTCATTCTTTGCCTTTGAGCAGATCAATTTGCAGTCTGTCTGTCTAGCAGCAGTAGCATTATTCTCAGTCTGACCATTAGCTGATCTGTAATAATGTGTGATTCTCTATGCAGATAATTTCCCTCAAAAGCAGAACAGGTATATGTGAAGCATTATATATTTTTATGTGTGTTAATATATTTATACATATGTTACCCACATGTATGTGTGTTAATTCACAGATTAGTCTCCTACCATGTATCAGGTGCTCCCAATTCTCTTTAAGCTCATTAAAACTCAATTTAAGCCTGCAGTGTAGTATTTTCCTGGGAGCCAGAATGAGTGACACAAGTCTTGGTCTGGCTACCACTTTATTGTTTGGCAAGCAAAGAAATATGAATGTAAGCCATAAACTGGTCTGCTAACATTTCTATGAAAATTATCTTCTCCAACTGTTTTGAAACAGATTCTGTTTGTAAACAGCTTTTGCTACTGTTTGGATGCAGATTACTTCTAGTCCATAAGCTCTTTTTTTTTTTTTTTTTTTCTTCCCTCTTGTGTTGTATTTAATTGGTAAAGAACTGTGAACATTGAAAGTCTTAGCCTACATAAGGAACATTTAAATGCCAGATTTTCTGTGTGTGCTAATTTTTTTTCTTTTATAATACAAACTATGAACACAGAAAATTCAGTACTGTACCAGATATCTTGGCCTTTTAGGTATATGAGAATGTCAGTAAATAATGCATCAAGCCAAAACTGAACAATAGCTCTTCACTTCTTCTAGTGTACACATTCTATATTCACTAAAAAGACCACAGTATGCTCCTGAACTATAAATATATGTCATATTATAATAATTCTACTGTGCTACTTGCCTTGCCAGGATTAAAATACCTTGCTGAATCTGTTTCAAATTTAAAAGAAAATTTTCAGGCTTGAGCTGAGAACAGTCTCAAAATTTGTTTGTTTTTTTTTAAATCAAGAATAAAAATTTAAAAAACGCTTCCACTTGAAAAAATAAAGGGGAAAAAAAAATATTTATTTTTTTCTTTAATCACCTTTGTACCATAGTACTGCTTTCAAGATTTTCAGGATTTCTGGAAAGTAATCTAACTGGGTTTTTTTGTGGGGCCTTTTTGGTAATTATTAAATATCAGGATGTGAAAACATCTTAGAAAATTGTGTCTAGAAAAGATGTTTTAATCCAGCTGGAATAGAAATCTGGTGCTATACTTAAAGAATGAAACTTTACCCATCTTGAAAGAAAGTAGAATTGGATTTCTGAGATTAATGTTTTTTCTGCCCCCTTGTGGTTATGGAGTCTAGAAGAGCACAGGTATGATTGTCTATTTTTAAAATATTTATAGCTATTTAAGAAATAAGCTTCATAAGAGAGTTCAAGTGATGCCTTTTCCCAGAATCTCTATAGATGAAGAACAGAAGTGAAAATGTTCTGATAGGTACAAGTCTATATGAACAATGGATAAATAAATGGTTTTCATTCAAAATAGTTTTCCAAAAGAATATGTTTTTAGGTTACTAAAGGAAGCTCAGAAACTTTATAAGTAATAATTTATTCAGAAAATAATGCTAACAGAAAAAAAAATATAAAAATAAAGAATAATTTTCACTTTAAGCAGTTTTTCCACTGTGATTTTACAGGTACAACCCAGTAGTAAGGTTGTTTTACTTTTCTATAAGAAAAATCAATTACTTTTGCAGTTTAATTCACCCAAAGACAAAATTCATAATGTAATTCTGTCACGTTTGTAAGATATACCGATTTTTCATTTATATAGATATGTTCTGGAATACTTCACTTAATTTTTTTAAAGTCCTAGAGTGAGTTTGTCACAGGTCATATTTTTTTAAAATTGAGAGATAATGTAGACCTCCTGTCAATGATTATTTGTCATTTTAGGATTCAGAATGAGATGTTCTCAGAGGTAAATTTTCCTAAAATTTCCTAAAATTTTCCTGTTTCTGCTAAATAGAGAAGATAATGCAAAAATACTCCTTAATTTATGTTCAAATTTTCTCTAGAAAATTTAATTTATTTTATATGTTAATAATTTTTAATTTCCAGTTCACAGAACCAATAATTAGTATTCTTTAAACTTTTCCTTGAAGTAATGGAGTAAATATTTTTATTAGTCTTCACTATTTCAAAAAACTTTGCACCATAATTCATATTTTGCTTAAATACATCTTAAAAAATAATGACGTTTTAATATCTTTTTGGTTTTGTTGTGGGTTTTTTTGTTGTTTGCTTTGGTTGTGTTTTGTTTTGTTTTAATTGGTTTGCAAATTCTAGGACACCTATATAAAGAGAATTTCAGTGCATGCAGAAAGCTAAACCATGTCTCTCATCCATACACACACATTCACAGTGCATATAACATTAAACTGTGTATAAGCCTATTTTTTTCATTAGATAAAAATCTCTGTATAATTTTTAATCCAAACCAAGTCCTGAGCCCTAAAAGGCAATCCAGCAGCTGAACTATACAAAAGCTTTGGATGGATAGGTATCAAACCACAGTCTGCTACCTTACTAAGCTCAAGCATTATCACAGAGCCTGTGAAAACATCATGATTTTGACTTAAACACCAAGATAATAGTGGTCTCTAGAATCTAACTCTGTTGCTGGTATCCACTTTAACCCAAATGAGGAACCTTTTGGCTTAATACAGTAACAACTGTTCAGAGGAAAATATTTCAAAGATAATGTGTAAAAAATAAGCAGCCTGACGAAAGGTGAGACTTCTGTTAGTGTCATATTTGTTAGAAAAGTTACAATATGATCTAGCATACCATTAGATCTGAGGGTCAAAGTCTTGTTCAGTATGGATTAAGTGAGATGCTCAGCTTTAATCACAAATTATTCTTGTGACTCTGTATAGAGACTAGATCTCTTCAAGGTCCTTATTCCAGAAATGCTTGTCTGTGGTGACTGCACCTGTGAAAAGACTGGTTTTCAGAAAGTATCATTGTAATGGCCTTCAGAGGCAGCTTAGGACATTATGAAGCACCAAGGCTTTAGGGAGACTTGGAAATTTGTCTCTGTATCTTGTACTCAGTTTTTAAAACGTACTGCCTAATGTTAGTGAACTTTCATAAAGGCAGGGTACCAGGCCAGCAGAGTAAATACAACTTGAAGAGTCAGAAGTTCACCCTTAATGCTTTTATTAGCCCAAATGCTAACAAGATATTTTGCATAACGTCAAAGGAAGTAATCTACTAATGGAAACAGCAATCATATTGGCACCAATGTATTCTGTGGGAGACTATAAAGTACATGCAGAAGCAAGAGAAAATCCTAGTCTATTCCATTTAAATAGTTAATAATTTAAGAAATGTGAATCCATTGGAAATGAGACCTCAGTAGTTCTTTATCTCATGGAGACTATAATTTCATATTCAACACCTGCACCTTATGTAGTTCATGTCTTTAAAAATAGGGTTCCTTGGAATACCTCTGCAAATAAATCACATTGTTGAGTGACTCACAAAGAATTAGAAGTAGAGAGGCTAGAGACTTTTGCAATGAAGTGAGATCTAGAAAATTTGTATAACAGTAATGCATTTATAATAGGAACTGCTGCTGAATCGGGGCGGGGAATAATTTATGTGTTATGCATATTACAATACAGTACTTTTTCATGTATCCCACAGAAAGTGAGTTAAAGTTACAAATTTTCATAGCCACTGCAATTTTCAGGCTACTCTGAGGCTTATGAAGCAGCTGTACAGCTTTCTTCTTTTCTAACTGTGCTTCTGCAACCATAGAGGATAATGGTGCCAGGCTTCCTACTGAGCACGTAGTTATTTGTACAATTTTGTATTCATCTAATCTAATGCATTTCTAATGAACTCTTCACTGTGAAATTGGTGTTTTCTTGAATATGAAAAGAGTAAATCCTTGGAATCTCTGCCTGCTTTTCAGACTAAACTGAGATTATGTACCATTAAACATTTGTATTCATGAATATTTAAGCATATTTGCTTTTCTATTGATTTTGTACAATGCCTTTGGGTGTCCCTAGCAGGACGCCCTGTGTAAACCTAAGTGAGTGAGTGACTTCTGGTGGGGTAGGACTTGAAAAATCCATAAATATACATAAGTAAAGGATACAGCCAGTGTGTTAACATTTCATTTGCTTGCTGTCCTTCCATTGTGTATCAAAATCTTAATGTCGAACAAGTAGCAAGATTTCTTTTTTTCAGGTTCTTGAACAGTCTGATCTACTCATAAAGATATCTTATGTTCTAAACTGCAGAAAATACGTATTATTCTCACTATTTTAAATCTTCTTTTCCCAGGCTATCTGCTATTTTTATTGTGCATTAACCTTATAAGATGTTTTAACAGATGTCTGTGCAAGTACCACAGTCTCCCAACTTGCTTGGCTAGAATAAAGCACAGGGGAGAAACTTCTTCCATTCTAGTATTGAAAAATATTTATGTAATTAGCTCTGTGTTATGCTTCTCCTTCCTTTTGAAATAGATAGCTTATTTTCATGTCTTCATTGTTATACAGGATAATCTGATTGCATTCCTACTCTTGAATTATTTTTTTTTTTTGTGAAAAAGACAGTATTATTTATAGGTGTGAGATCACAAGATATTCTGGGCCCTGTATGCTATGTGCATATTGTAAGCAAACTAATTTACTAGAATGTTGTTTCCTTTGGTTAACAGTGAGCCTCCACTGATGTTCTGAGTGGATTCAGCAAAACATTTTAACAGGTGGCAAAATGGAGGGTTGTCCTCTGGTATCATTGTATGTGATGAGTGCTTAAGCTATGTCTCAGCATCACATAACAGATGGTCTAGAAAGAGCTGGCAAGAAGAGATAGTGAAACAAAAAAGCATTGCAATGCCCTATGACACTCTCTTGATTAGTAGGGGGCATTGACATGCAGTATCCAAATGCTTAAATGTATTTAAGAACATAATTCCAAAGTCTCTGTGCATGGAGCATAAACACGGAACACAAAACAAGATATCGCCACCAGCTCCACTTCTTGATAACAGAAGTGGTGGAAATTATTTTTAAGTGTTTGAAGTGTCAGTGGTGTCACAAGCTATCGTACACCATCTCTCCCCAGGTAGCATACCAGAAAATCTCTGAATTCAACTTTCTCTGCTAATGTCTTCTGTACTGTCTTACATATTGGAAGGATAACAGATTACTTTTTCTTCTTGAGGTGCAAGATAATAGTCTTCATTAGTGAAGGAAAATACTAATGGAATATTTTGGAGTTGTTTGTTTTTGTATCTTACCTACACTGATACTATTGAGACATTTAGCGTTTATATTTTCAAAAGAGAGACCAAGAGAAACAGAGTCAGATTCACATTCTAAATATTGAGGAAATCTGTTCAACTCTTTTTGCTAGAATAATCTGTTGAGGAACATTACATGATCTTTTCTACAAAGAGTAGAACATTATTTGTTGCAAGTTACATGAGTTTGAAAAGTAATAAGCAGAAATAATCTTAATTTCCAAATACTTTCAGATCTTCCTTGAAATCTTTACTAATTACAGTTTTAACAAGTAGGATTTAATATTACAGTACCTTCTACTGAATAAATGTCAATTTTACAGAATTTCCTGTGCCTGGTGCTGTATTTATTTCTAATGGTTAATGATGCATCTGTAAAGAAGCTCAAATTTTCTTAGCCATGAAAACTGTATCCCTTGTTTGAAATCAGTATTTTCTGAGCTCTATTTGGAATGAGCTATCTTCATAATACCACTTCACAATATCCACACTATCCTGCCACTAGAACGTTAAGCAAGAGTCATGGTTTATGACGTAACACCCACCAGCTCTCTTCAGTCTCAGCTCTGAGCCCTGAAAATGCAGTTCAAATCCAGTTGAATTGCAGTGATCCCAAAGTATGAGGCTGTCTAGTGCACAGCAGCTAAAGCATCTGATGGCTATTTTAATCCTGTCTGCAGCTGAGATTAAAATGTTCTTTATCTCTTTAGATGCACATCATCTCTACTAATTACTTAATGAAATTTCATTACAGACTTTGCATAATTCCTCTTCTATTTCTTTTCCTTTCTTACTTGTTTATCTCATGGTAGTGTCCTTATTCCAATCACAAATGCATTATAATTTACTGTAGAGCAAATGCATCTTTATTTCAAATTTTCAATGTCTTAACTGTACACAAAACTCCCCAGATGTCATGGTTTAACTTGGGTTTGGCAGTTAAACCAATGAAAACAATGTTCTCTATGCCCTCCCTCTCCCACCCAGGTAGGAAAGGGAGAGAGAGAATAAGGAGAGAGGCTTCTGTATTGAAAACTAAACTAGACAGCTTTAATGAAATACTAATGATAAAAGAAAATGTATACAATTATAGACAAATGTGTTCAGGAATGTGTAAACCCCCTATTGCCTCCCCCCACCCCAGCAACTCCCACAGTACTCCCTGAGCTGTGAACAGTTCTGAAAAATTCTGGACCAGACAGGAGCTGAGGGTACAGACACAAGCATCAGGAAAGCACAGACCCAGAGATCAGAGGAGAGGAATAGGTGGAGGCCTCCCCAGACACTGATGGAGGAGAAGGGAAGAAAATCTTGACTTCTATGATCCCTGAATTTATACCGAGTGCCTCGTAATATATATGAATGGAATATTTCTTTGTCCAACTGCCTAGTCCGTTCCTCCCTATGGGAGGATTGTAGATACGACTCTTCTGCTCCTTTAGTGTCCAAAGCAGCAGATTCAACAAGCAGAGCAAAGTTTCCTTGGTCTCTTAGTAGTAACTCTAAACATTTGAGTGTTATCAGTCCACTAGCTTGAAAACTTGTTACTACTTTCAGCAAGTGTGGCTCAAGCCAGGACACCAGAAAAGATGAAAAGTGTCTTTCTTTGGCACTAAAGTTTTGATTTGTTTGTTTGTTTATTTTTTGTTTGTCTTCCACTGATATTAATTAAACCTGATTAATCTTTTCAGTGCTATCAATTGAATTATTTCAATTTAAGTAATCGATAAGATTTATGCCAAAAAGTTTATTTATTATTTTATTTCACAAGACAATTTTAAGCAAATTTCTGTTCACTCTGACTGTGTTACCCTAACATACTTCTTGATAATTAATATAACACATGTAATGATTTGAAGACTTCAGAAGTTTTCACAGAATATTTTTAAATTTAAATTTACAATGGTTGTCAGTGTTGAACATTCTTAATACAGAATCACAGAATGGGTGAGGCAAGAAGGCTTCACCAAGTCCAATCCCATGATCAAAGGAAGTTCAGCCAGAGCAGGTTGCTTAGTGTCATAAGGTTGTGAGTACCTAAGGATAATGCATTATGAAGTATTTTGGACAATCTGCTATCATGTTCAGCCACCCTCAGAATAAAAGATTACTCCTTATCTTAAATGGAATTTCTTGTGTTTTAACTTGTGTCTATTGACTCTTGTCCTCTTGCTGGGCACTGCTGAGAACAGTCTGGTGGTCATGCACTAGACTTGAGTACTCCTGAACCTTCCCTGCTCCAGGATGAACATTTCCAGCTTTCCTCACCTTTGTATGACATATGCTCCGAGCTTTTAATCATCCTTGTGTTATTTCCCTGGACTCATTCCAGTATATCTCTGTCTCACTTTTACTGGGGAGCCCAAGATTGGACAGAGCTCTCCAGGTGTGTCTCAGCAGGCTTGGATAGAAAGGAAAGACCTACTTCACTTACTGACAGTGCTCTGCCTAATACAGTTCAAGAACTGTTGGCTTTCTTTGCCGCACAGGGGCATTGCCGGATCACAGTTCATTTGGTGCTGACCAATCCAGGACACCCTGGATTTTCTCTGCAGAGCTGTTTTCCAGCCAGTGAGCTCCCAGCCTGTGGTGATATATGGGTTTGTTCCTCCACAGGTGCAGCACTTTATACTTCCCTTTGTAAAACATCACAAGGTTTCTATCAGGCATTTCTACAGCCTGTCAAGAACCGTTAGAATGTTAGCATAACCCATTTCTCTCAGTCTTATAGGACCTGAACATTTGTTGAGGATGCAATCTTTCTCATCATCCAGGTCATTATCTAAGATGTTAAACAGTATTTGCCTCAGTCTGAACTCTTGGGGTACATTACTACGGATTATCTTCTATCTTGATTTTGTGCTGCTCAGCCAGATTTCAATCCACCTTGCTGTTCACCTCACTAGCCCATATCAGCTTACCTGTGAGAATATGATGGAAGAGAGTGTTAAAAGCCTTACTAACATGAAGATAAATAACACTTACTTCTCTCCTCTCATGCACCAAGCCAGTCATCTCATAATAGAAACCTATCAAGGTCATCATGCATTATTTTTCCCTCATAAATCCATGCTGTCTAATCCCAGTCACCTGCTTGTCTTTTGTGTGTTTGTAAAAGATTACTAGGAATATTTACTTCACCACCTTCCTGGGGACTGGGGCGAGGCTGACTAGCCTGCAGTTCCCTGGCCCTGCCCTTCTTGAAGATAGAGTTGACATTTGCTTTCTTTCAGTCTTCAAGCACATCCCCAGGTTACCATATTTTTTAACAGATAATTGAGAGTGGCTTCACAATGCTATTGGCCAGTTCCTTCAGCACTTGTGAGTGAATCCTAATAGACCTGAGAGATTTGGGTATATTCTGTTGGTTTGTGTTCCCTAATTTAAAAACACAAGTGTTCAAGTTCAGGTTAGATGGGGCTCTGAGCAACCTGATCTAGTGGGAGGTGTCCCTGCCCATGCAGGGCGATTGGAACAAGATTATCTTTAAGGACCCTTCCAACTCAAACCATTCTATGATGATGATCATGATGAACTTCATCCTCTTCCACAGAGGCTAAGTCTTCTTTGATGTAGACTTTCCTACATATCTCAGGGGCTTGGGATTCATAAAGAAAGTAATGAGTATCTCAGCCTTGTCCCTGTCCTTTTTCTTCAGGAGACTACCAAATTCAGCAGTGGGCCCACATTGTTCCTAAGGACAAAGTCTTTTCTGCTTCTCACACCATCCCACCAGTGAGTAGGCTGGGACTGTGTCACAATCCACACTGGGCAACCCAGAGGGATTCAGATTGGACCCCTTGCTTTCTAATCTCCTTCTGTTAGAAGAGAGCTTAGGTGCAAATGTATTCGATCTCCCTCCCATGGAAAGTTGTAATAGGGCCTGTCCCACTCAGTGGTTATGGATAGAGTTAAACTTTTTTAACAGACCTGTCCAACCTAGTGGGCATGAGGCAAGGTTAACCCTTTTTAATTCTCTGTGCAGTATTCAGGAGTAATGACAATTACCCAAGATGTTCAAGCAAAGCACAGCTTTATTTCAAATTGAGATTATAAAGCCTATCAGAAAACACACAGCAATATTATTCTCAAAACAACTGGCAAAACATGGCAAAATCAGAAATTATGTTACCTTTATGTGCTGAGAATAAGGTTAGAAACAGAGAAAGATATGAAGAAAAGGGGATAGAAAAGATATCACTACCCTTGGATCCAGCAATGATCTTGGCCTGAAATTGTGGTCTTTGGGTGGCAGGCAGTTGGGTCAAGTGTTCCAAGTCTGCTTTTTTTATGCTACTTCATCCCATCTCTTCCCAGGGAGGCTTGGTGTATCTTATGCAGACTCCATATTGATTTTTAGAGTATCCTGGAAATGACTTGGTAGGGAACAGTGGTCTAAGTGATAGCTCAATGCCCCCAACAGGGTGGACCAAACAATAACCCTTATTTTCACCCATGCATTCAGTTCAAATGCCTGAAACAGGACAACTGGTCTTTCACAAGATGGCACTTTGCCTCCTCAGGGTTCTGCTTGCATGCCACTGTTCCTTATCGAATGAGGACAGTGTCCTGTTTGTCCAGATAGCTTATCGAATGAGGCCCTATGGGTGAAAATACAGAGCACAATGTCCTGTTTGTCAAGGCAGCTGTTTTGAGACAATTATTCATTTCAGGACTCCAGAGGGTGCTCATGTGTGCAGGTTTTGCTTTATCTATTAAACTCTCTTTATCTCAACCCATAACTTTTCTCATTTTTCCTTTCCCCCATGCCACCAGGGAGGAGTAATTGAGTGGTGTGTGGTGCTTAGTTTCTGGCTGGAGTTAAACCATGTTGCTCCTTGTCACAGTTTAATGCTGGGCTGGCAATTTAATGAATGACAGATGCTCTCTATTAACCCCTCTCCCTTTCCCTATAGGGAAAGGAGAGAGAGTAAGGGGAAAGACTCACAGGTTAGAAATTACAGCTTGAATGAAACAGCAACAATGGAAAATACAACAATGAAATATATAAAAATATACACAAATTCACTATCACGCTCCCCCCTCCAATAACGCTCACATCAACACTGAGGCTGCAGGGCCAGGCCATGGGAAAGTTCCAGACTGAGCTTCTGGAGTCAGTTGCAGACAGGAGCTGGGTACAAGAATACACAGATTCAGGAATGCAGGGATGGAGTTCAAAGGCAGACAAACTGACTGAGTCCTTTCAGGGCACTGGTCATGGATGAAGAGAGCTTGACCCTCATGATCCCTTAAATTTATGCCAAGTATGATGCAAATGGGATGGAATACTTTGGTCAATTTTGGTCACCTGTCTGGTCCTCTCCTCCCCACAGGAGACGGTCGCAAGTGTGACCCCTTTGCTCTCTTTTGTTTCTGGAGCATAAGGTGTTTTTAAGAACCAAGCAATGTCCTTGATTCTACATGCCATAATCCAGAAGTAACTATAAACATTGAGTGCTATCAGTGCTGGAAGCAGACATTGACTGAAAAACATGCTGTTAATTTCAGGAAGTGCAGTTACTTAGAAGACACATAACTGAAAAGTAAAATTGCTAAAAGGAAATTGGTTCTCTACTGGTTCCAACCAGGACACCCTTTCAGCTGATATTAGGGTAGTTCAAAATCCCCAAGGACAAGTTCCTGTGAATGCGAAGATTCCTCCAACTTTCTGAAGGCGGCCTCAGCTGCTGCTTCCTCATCACATTGTCTGTAGCAGACACTCAATACAGTGTCACTCATGTTGACCTGCTCTCTAATCTTAACACATCAGCTCTCAGCTGGCTCATCAGTCCTCCCAAGACAGAGCTCAGTGCATCCCTGATGCTCTCTCACATTAAAGGGAACTCACTCTCCTTGCTTCCCCAGCCCATCCTTCTTAAAGAGCCTGTATCCATCCGTGGCAGCACTCCAGTTGTGCAAGCCATCCCACCACATCTCTGCCATGCCAGTGAGATGGTAGCCCTGCAGCTGCACAAGAACCACTTCAGAGTGGCATCCAGTTTTGCTGATTTCCAGGAAAACCTTCCCCTGTCATTTTGTCTGTCTGTCTCTCAGCACTTATATATGTGCATACTTGGGAAGTGGGTCCCTTTCAGCCCTGATTTTTTGTTTTCAAAACCTCTCTTTTCAACATCATCTTATTTCTTTCACTTGTCAGCCAGGTCCACCTCTTTCCACTTCAGTGTGAGTGCTCATCTCCCACCCTCACCATTTCCAGCTTAAGTGTCTCCTTATCTGGATGCACACCTTCTTGGTAAAGATCAGGTGGATCCCATCTCGCTCTCAGTCCTCCATCCCAGGGAAGGTGTCATTGTTATAAAAGACAAACCTCTGCTGTCAAAACTATCTGGGCAGCCAGGCATTAATCTTCAAGATCTGTTCATTCCTCCTCAAGCCCCTCTGCATCATCTGCAAGATCAAGGAGACACCACCTGGCACTCTGTTGTGTTACTGCAATAAAAGTTTGTTGTGTGCGTGACATCTGACCTCGTTTGTGTCTTAATTTCACCATTTGGGATCACCTTTATAAAAAATTGCCACATCCGGATCGTGACACCTGGCCATACCCCTGTTGCCCACATGGGAGATACATGGAAGTAACTGGATGAGGGCCAGATGAACTTCAACAGTATCTCCATTATATCCCTGGCAAGCAGCAAATCTCCCTGAAAAGTAGGATAGGTCAGTAGGTTTGGGACTTTGCCCCTTACAGAATGGAATCTCCTACCACAATCCCTTAGTGCACCCCTCAGTACTGCTGTTTCAGGTGCTCCTCTGGGCATAGTTCCCAGACTCTCATGTGCAACCCAGGGGGTGTAGGAGCTGGCACTAGAGACCTCCAGCTCCTGCTGTCAGGAGATCCCCACTTCCCAACCCTATAATCACAAACTGCTCTACCCTTCATGGGTACACATGGGAGTTGAGGTTTGCCTCACACCTGCATGTTTTCAGATAACCTCTCAATCTGAGGTCTGTCTCCTCCATGCCACGCCCGGCGCTGTGCATTCCCTCCTGCATTCCCTCCTTCTGGGTGTGCCAGCACCCATCTCTTGCAGGCCCATCTCCCTGGCAGGCCCATCATCTGCCAGGACACATCTCCCTCAGGCCCATTGAGGGAGTGTTCCCACTGTTCCCACAGCCCCAGCCATGTAGCACTGCATCCTCTCTCAGAGCTGAGCTGAGGCTTCTGACATGCCAGGTAGTCAATAGTTCAATTCTTCATACTAGTTCAAGCTACCTTTGATTCTAAAAGTCTTAGTCATAATGCTATAAAGCTTCAGCAATTCTATTTCTCCACTCACAGGTTTTATTAGAACTACTTCAAAAGCAGAAGTGGAGACAGGTTAGGAACCTGGAATTTTTTCTATGGCAATGTAATGACACAAAAGGATTCTGAGAATCTCTTATTAAAGCAGAGAGTAAACCAAAAACTGAAGTAAAAGAAAATTAAGACTAACTCCCAAGTGCTTCACAGAATTCGATATATAACAAATTTACAACTATTTCTGGAATAAACCAAATTATTTACTGATGATTCAAACCTGCCAAAATGACATTTCATTTAAAAAATAGAATGTCTGAAAAGAATGATTACTATTCCCCTTGCATTTGACAGTGGTGGAATATTACAAAATATGAAAATATACTTTTACAACTATGTGATATGTGATAATTGAAATAATATTATTAGGGAAAAATCAACAAAGCTGCTTGATTGCAGATAAGGGGAAAATACTTTCAATAGATTCTCTACCCCTTAATTCATTTGCTCCATCTATATAACTAAACATATTAGTGCCATAATTACCTGTTATCATAGCTCAAGAGAATGTCTCCTTTCTATCTTTGCAAGATGCCAAAAACCTGCAATAACAGTCAAATTACCATCTTGACTTAGCAAAATGCCAGTGTTTTAGATGATAATGCAGCCTCTATTCCAAAAGTTGCATTACTCACCTGCTAATTAATAATTATTACTTGTCCTAAAAGAAATTAGCTTTATATGATTTTTTAAATTATTATTATTTAGATACTTATCCTTGAATTGCTCTTTTCATCATATATGAAATTAATTTGTTTTCCCAACTACGGAAAGTATGATTCCCAAATCATTGCAAACGTCAAAGAAGGTGACACATTTTTAATTCCAATAAAATTTGTTTTAAAATTTTGCTTTAACAGTTTTTTATTAATTTATGTTGGTGAACTATATTTTAATAATATTTTCTTGCTATATCTGGGCAAATAAAAATTGCATTTTAATTGCATTTAAGTTGGTTTACTACACAGGCTATTTTAAGTATAAATGCTCACCTTCGCCTCAACATTTTTTAATTCCTGTCTTCCACTGCTGTTCATTTACTTCTTATTTATTATTTCACAGTATCACACTATCATTCTGGTTGGAGAAGACCTTCAAGATCATCAGCTCCAACCACTACCCTAACTCTGCCACATCCACCACTAAACCCTGTCCCCTGGCATCACATCTATCTTTTTAGATGTCTCCGGGGATGGTGGCTCAACCACCTCCTTGGACAGCCTGGATCACCAAGTCCAACTCCTGCCCCAGAACAGGACAAACCCAAAGTTCACACCAGGTCCCTGAGGGTGTTGTCCAAGCGTTTCTTGAATATTGTCAATCTCACTGCCATTATTGCTTCCCTGGGGAGCCTATTCCAGTGCTCCACCACCCTCTGGGTGAAGAGTCTCTTCCTAATGTCCAACCTAAACCTCCCCCTGCACATCCTCCTACCATTCCCCCAGGTCCTATCATTGGTCACCGGCGAGAAGACGCCAGTGCATACTCCTACTCCTCCTCCTTCCCTAATGAGGAAGCAGTAAGCTGTGATGAGGTGTGATGTGTCCCTTCAGCCTCCTCTCTTCCAGGTTGAATAGACCACGTGCCTTTAGCCACTCCTCACGGCTTCTCCTCTACACACCCTTCACCAACCTTGTGGCCTTCCTCTGGACACTTCCTAGTCGCTTTATATCCTTTTTGTACTGTGGTGCCCAAAACTGCACACAGTACTCAAGATGGGGCCACGCCAGTGCAGTCAAGTGGGACAATCACCTCCCTCGACAGGCTGGCTGTGCTTGATGCAGCCCAGGACTCAGTTGCTCTCCTGGCTGCAAGGACACACTGTTGGCTCGTGTTCAACTTGTCATCAACCAGAACCCCCAGATCCCTCTCTGCAGGGCTGCTCTCCAGCCTCTCGCTCTCCAGACTGTGTGTACATCTGGGGTTACTGTGGCCCAGGTGCAAAATCTGACATTTCTCCTTGTTAAACTTCATGCAATTGGCAATTGGTGATTGCCCAGCTCTCTAATTTGTCCAGATCCCTCTGCAGGGCCTCTCTGCCCTCAAGAGTGTCAACCACTCCTCCCAGTTTGGTGTCATCTGTGAGCTTAATAAGTAAGCCTTTAAGTCCTGCATCTAAGTAATTTATGAATTAAGAGTACTGGCCCTAAGATGGATCCCTGTGGAACCTCACTCATGACTGGTTACCAGCCTGATGTGACCCCATTTACTATGACCCTTTGAGCTTGATCCATCAGCCATTTTCTTACTCAATGCATTATATTCTTGTCCAGCTGGATGCTGGACATTTTGTTTAGAAGGATATTGTGAGACATTATCAAAGGCCTTTTTGAAATCTAGAAAGATTAAATCAACTTGCTTCCTTTGGTCAGCTAGGTGGACAACTTTGCCATAGAAAGAAATCAAGTTAGTCAAGCAGGACCTTCCCCTAATGAACTCATGTTCACTGGGACCAATGACTGCGTCTTTTAGGTGTTTTTAAATAGCTCATGGAATAATTTTCCAGATTCCCAAGAGCATTGAAAAATCATTGAGGGAAGTCTTGCTATGACCTCCATTACGTCTTTAAGTGTCCTCTGCTGAATCTCACCAAGCCCCATAGATTTATAAGGATCCAGCTGGAGCAGCAAATCCCGCACAAGTTCAGGGCTGATTGGAAGATTATAATTTGCACAGTCATGGTTCTCTAGCCCAGGGCTCTGGGGGTGCTTTAGCCCATCAGTGTTGAAGACAAAGGTGAAGTAAGCATTAAGCATCTCTGCCTTGTCTATATCCCTGTTTATGAGATGTCCATGCCCACCAAGTAATGGGCCAATGCTATCTGTGGCCTGCTTTTTGCTATTAACATATTTTTAAAAGCCTTTTTTATTATCCTTCACAATGCAGGCCAGCTTCAAATCCAACTGAGGTTTAGCTGCATGTATTTCTGCCCCACAGTGGCAAACAGCATCCCTATAGTCCTCCCATGTTGTCTGTCTTTCCTTCCACTGGCCATACACCTTCCTTTTGTGCCTTAATTCTAGTAGGAGATCCCTGCTCAGCCATGATGGCCTTCTACCTTGCTTGCTTGGCTTCCGGAATTTTGGAATTGCCTGATCTTGTGCTCTTCCCTCCAACCCATGGCGAGATGGCAGCTGTGCCCCTGCACTCATGGAGGAACGTGGTGGAACATTCCCTGAAGGTGCCAGGAGGGGTGAACTTGGCCAGGGGACTTGGATTTTGTGGTCAGTGCATTTGCTGTCAGTGAACTCTGATTGTGCAGGTGTGGAAGACCCCGGTGCCAGGGGAGGTGGCTGTTCCCAAAGGAGCCCCTGACTCTGTGGGAAGCCCAGGCTGGAGCAGCTCCGGACCTCGTGGGAAGGACTCATGAAGGAGAGGTTCGTGGAGGACTCTCTGCCATGGGAGGGACTCTGTGAGGAAACAAGGGAGAGGGGAGGACTAAGGAATTCTTCTTCCTGAAGAGGAAGGAGCAGCAGGAACCACCAGCCTGTGAACTGATGCCAAACCCCATCCCCTGTCCCTCTGTGCCGCTGGGGGAAGGAGGGAGAGGAACCGGGAACAAAGTGATTTGGGCCTGGGAAGAAGGGAGGGGTGGGGTAACATACGCAAGCCCTGCTCTGTGTGTTGTCTGTGTCCTGTGTGTGTTTGATTAGTATGAAATTAAATTATTATTTTTTCCCCCAAGTTGAGTCTGTTTGAGCTGGGACCTTAATCAGAGAAGATCCACCTTGTCCTTTGTCTCTACCCAGGAGCTTTGTCCTCCTCATCCCAGAGTGTGTGTGGGGGGGATTTGGGGGGGGAGCAGTTAAGTGAGCTGCCATGTGGCTGTTCCTTTTTTGTGTTGGGCCTAAACCGAGACAGGAAGGTTCTAATTGTTGTTTGTTTGTTTGTTTTTCAGTGGTTTATACTGTGTTCTGTTGATTTCAGTCTATTTCTTGGGTAAGTTTCTTTTTCAAATTGTTCTACTTTTTCCTCAGGTAATTCTATGCTCCTTCAGCTTTTTGCTGTTTGTACTGATTTGATGTATTTCCCTGTTGTTAGTTATCCCTTCAGCTTTTCCTCCTTTGAAGATGCTGCAGCAACGAGTTCACGTAAATAGTCTGCAGTGACAGCCACCTCCACCAGTTAGAATCATAGAACATGCTGAGTTGGAAGGGACCCATCAGGATTATCAAGTCCATCTCCTGTCCCTGTGTAGGGCACCCCAAGAGTCACACCATGTACCTGAGAGCATCATCCAAATGCTTCTTGAACTCAGGCAGGCTTGATGCTGTGACCACTTCCCCAGGGAGCTTGTTCCAGTGCTCAACCACTCACTGGGTGAAAAACCTAGATCTCCCCTGATTCAGCTTCCTGCCATTTCCCTGAGTCCCGTCACTGGTCACAGGAGTGAAGAGGTCAGTACCTGCCCCATCTCTTCCCCTTGTGAGGAAGCCATAGACTGCAATGAAGTCACCCCTCAGCCTCCTCTTCTCCAAGCTGAATAATCCAAGTGACCTTAGCCACTCCTCATAAGTTATTCCTTCTAGAATCTTCACCATCCTTGTGGCTTTCCTTCGGACACTTTCCAACAACTTTGTGTCCTTTTTATAGAGTAGAGCAGGACAATCACTTCCCTTGACCGTCTGGCAACACTATGTTTGATGCACCCCAGGACATGGTTGGCCCTCTTGGCTGCCAGGGCACTCTACTGGCTCGTGTTACCCACTCTTAGAGACTCCCCTTTTCCTAAACATTTCTGCAGTAGTATTAATTCATTCTTGGCTTCACATTTCCTTGAAATTGTTTTTCCATTCCTTTGGCCTCATTCTATAAACTTCCCATTCTTTTCTGTGCTTGAAGTGTTTTATGTTTCACACTTTATTCTTTTTATATTGTAATAATGCCCTTGCACTTCAGTAATACATTTTATGTGAAGACCTATATGCTTTATAATAACTAATGATGTAAGCTCTAAGTACATTGTAAGAATAAATGTCTATTATTTCCATATTAGTAAAAGGAAACTAAGGCACTGGAGGAAACCAGCTGACTTCTTGGTTATAAATACTAAGTCTCAGTCAAGCTGTAAGCAATGTAATCTTGTTTTCTTGGCATTGGTGGGCGAGTGCTGGTGGTTTGTTTGTTGGTTAGTTTTGTTTTAGTCTTCTGTTCATGACAATATGCTTCTCTTACAACTAAGGTGTTTCTATAGTTATTTCCTATTTATTCCTTGATAGTAGTCCCTATGACTACTATATGGTTTCCCATGTAAACTTGCAAACTTATTAGAAGAGGAGAACAATATTTAAAAAAACGTCTTTCAAGCTCTTTATATTTTGGCCTTTCTCACATTTAGCATGACAGCACCTCTAGTACAATATACTCTTCTAAGTGTATATTTTGTTTATATATATTTGCTTACTTTCAAAACTAAAAATCTAGAAAAAAAATTAATACAATATTCCTTTCTCTGCATGTATGTATCACATTTTTATTTTTCATAATGCAATGAAAATTACATTTCAAAATTGTAATGTAGGCATATGCAGCACTGTCAGATTGACATACAGCTATTTACCCCTTAAACTGCTTGGTCTGATGATGTTTATTATAAAAGTTTCAGAGTAGAGACCATCTTACTAAAACATTCATGCAATTGATGTCCTTATGCTAATATGTAATACATCGGGGGGTTTTGCTTTCAACTCTCTTTAAATTGTTGTGTTCAGTGTTGTGTAATGCTGTTCTGTACTACTTAGCCTACGTGACTTCCAACAATTTTTCTTCACTACCCTGCTGTTTTTATTGTCAGATATATAGGAATGGGGATTTTACCCATTATGTAGGGTTTTTTTGCAAGATCCTTCCACTCTCTGCATGCTTTCACAAATGCCAGTTCTACCCAATTATAAAACCTGATTCTATTTCTGCCAATTCAATAATGTCTTTTGAGAGTTCTACTTTCCATACTCTTAATGTTGCCAATGCCTGTCTCTGCATCAAATATAGTGCAGGGAGCAAACATGAAGTACTGCATTGTGCAAATCTGAACTGGTCTTCTCAGTAATTCAATTTTTATTTATTTATGTTTTTATTTGCCTGAGAAAAGTGTCCTTAACTTTTGGAAAGTAACATTGATCTCTCAAAATTGTTTTAAAGTGTTTCTCTTGGAGAAGCAAGGGCGAGGGAAAGGAAAACAAGTTATGTCATTATTTGTGAGTTCTTCTCACAACAAGTTTCACTGTGCCACATCATGAAATGAACCACCAAACAAAGTAGCAATCCCTGGGCCAAGGTGTTTATGATTAGTAGATATTATAAGGCTTAATTTTGCCACCCCTATGGAAAAGACTTTCACTAAAAAAAACTTCCATTAAAAGTCTAATCAAAGCCCAGATAAGCACAAGTCTACTTCAGGATGAAACAGAGCAGAAAAATGTAACTTTCATTTCCAAAGTCTGTCTGAAAAGATGACAAGAGAAGGAAAAGCAAATGCTATCATAGACAGATATATAATTTCAGTAGCTTATTTCACAGAATAGTCATCTCCAAATTCTAAGTGAATAGCTGGATTCAGCTGAAATAATATGGACTGATGTCTTCACTGAATGTTTATGGTATTCACACTGTAGTTCCCTATCTGTAAAATCATAAAGAGAATGTGAACTGCACATGTATAATACATGCTATTGGTACATACTTGTGTATTGAAGGCTTAAACATGTGCAGATATATTAAAACTTCAATATGAAGGCTGCAAAAAAGTAAGAGGACAAAGGCAAGTTGAAGAACTTAGTCCTCATATTGCCATCTATACTAGCTTGCAATATTCCCCTGTGCTTGAAAGACAAATTGTAATAAGCAGTATCAGCTATACAGCCAGAGGAAAAAATACAATATCCTGTAGAACAGAAAAAGAAATACAAATTATAAAAGATAAAAGAACTTGTTAATTTGTAATCATGTCCACACTGAAAGAGTCAATACTTCTTCCAGATGCTGGAGTCTTCTTCTTGTCCACTAAACCTATCAATGTCTTTCTTATAGACAGCACAGCAGAGCAAAACTGTGAAAATCTGTAATCCACAGCTGTGTTTTAATGTGAGTATGGAGTTTATACACTAAGGATAGGCCTGACTGCAATCTTTTCTGTAGAAAATTGTTCAGGTTCTTTTATTATGCCTGAGTTTGCTTCTTGGGCAAGTATCAAATGCCATCAAATTATTTTCCAGACCAGGGCAGATGTTCCCCAAGGCCACCAATCTCGACTAGCTTTTCTGTCAGAGCTCTTGCACTTGAATTATGAATGTGGGTTTTTTTGCAGTGTGCCTGTTTAAGAATGGCTCGCTATTATCTGGTAGCTTCAGATAGCACTAGAGGCCCTGTAAATTGGAGTTGCAGTCAGATGCTTAGTATTGTTTTCTTCCCATCCAGATGGTTTGTATCAGTGTGTCTCTTGCTATGTTAAAAAAAAAAAAAAAGAAAAAAAGAGAAGAGTAACTTCTTTTCATACATCTTTGACCAAACTGTTTCTGAAAACCCCTTCTCCTTTTACTGTGAGTGTACCAGTCTTACTAAAAATGGTTGATTTTTGTTCTTCCCTTAGAGACATAGAAGGACAGTATGGAGGAAATACTTCAGTTAGGTGACTGATTCTAAAGCCAACTATTACTTCCCTATACCAATGTTATGAAATAAAATGCAGTAAGTTGTGGGCCAAATAGAGGTGAAGAAGAAAGTGATCCTTAGTGTGGCTACTAAAGCAACATGAATTTTTGAAAATTTTGAAGGTGTGACTTGAAATTCAATGACAAACTGACTAAAAATCAAAAAAGGAATTGTGATGTTGTTCTGAGTGCAGATGCCCCCACAGTTGTCCTAAGGTTCTTGTATTTTATATATATATATATATAATATGTGTATCATATGGCTAAATTAATTGACATCACTTTCCAAAGTATAGAACTAATTCACCCTGTTCCTGAGGAGCAGGAGGAACAGTCTCCTTGTACCTGATTAGCAACCATGCTGAAGAATGGGTGTAATTCTGCTGCACATTTTTTTTCCAACTTGTAACTGACCAAGAAGGCCCTTCTGAATAAATCCACCAAAAGTCACATTATTACTTCTAGAATGCAGTCCAGGTACCAACAGGGAAAAAGAGCACTAGCATAAATATATTATTACTTATATATGTAAATATACAATTATGTATTCATGTATCATTTTTTATTAAACATAAACCTGCACAACCAGTCACATGAAGGCACAAATATATGTACCTGTTTCTCTCTACATAGGTAGATCAATGCTGAATAGATACAGGATTGAAGTGTAGCAGTGTAACTGTAATCAAGTATAAACAATTCTTCAGTAATAGTCGGAATAGGCCAATAGAGCTTGTTTCTAATCCCAAAAAAGTATCTAAATGTGTCTTTTCTTCTTCTCACTATTCTTTCCACTTTTTCTCAAAAAGCTTAAATTCGGGTTTTTATTGCCAAGAAGAAATAAAAGAAAATGTGATCCTCAAGGAGGGCAGTTTCTCTTTCAGTCAGTCACTAAACACTTTGCTGCTTGTAATAGTTTCATGCCTTTGGCAACCACCTGTTTTGCTTGTGTGTTAAAGCCTAAAATAATTCTAAGAAATACACATTCAACACACAGTTCAGGTAATTCAACAGATCATTCCTATAAATTATAACTGAAGATTGCCCTTAAAAGAGGGTGCAAAAATTCTGTGTGATGCAAAACAATGTTGCACTGAATGACCAGATACCGTGAAAATTACCCCAGCGGTCACAGGTGCCCTTTTTCTTATTCAGGTGCTCAAGATCAAACAACTTAGAGCAGAAACTTACAGCAGTGTATTTTTCTCCTTCTCACCAGCAGTAATTGGGGGTTTTATTAATTTCATTGCTTTACGTGCTATTAATCTCTTGGATTAGAACAATATAGTAGAGCAGCCGAGTTACTCACATGTACACTGGTATAGATAGCTGACTTCAATTATGGGGCATGCAGGTTCTGATGAGCAGACCAGACACAAACATAAGAATCTGGTTTTAATGGACTATTTAATGTTTTCTTCCTGTTTCTTTCATTTCAGAGAGTGAAAATTGTCCTTTCAAATGTAACTACAGTCTCTAGACTGGAATTTGAAACAAAAAAACCCTTCTTTGTTATCAGATTCCTCAGCAGAGGGATAGTAAGGTACAAATTAAAGCCAACTACATATATACAGAATTCTCCTAAACATGTTCATTGTGCAATTTTTTCAATTTTTTACATTTCAAATTTCACATTTTCATTTAAAATTAATTAATATTCTGGGAAATTAGAAAAAACCCCATTTGTTGAGTCGGACTCAAGTACTGAAATAATTTTGAGTTGCAGTATTTTCATGAACAGTGGGAACTTTTTGTCGCCTAATGCAAGACAGGATTCCAGCTCTTCTGTGGGGCAATCAGAAGTTTTTTGACCAATGTGTGTGCTATAAACTTTTTACAGGTGTAAGGCCTCTAATCAATATTATTATTTGAGATGAACTACTTTTATTTCATTTTTATATTCTTTTTATTGAAATGTAATGTTAAGTAATTTTAGATTTTATTTTTTTTTCTAAAATGAAACCAGTGTAAAACATTTGATTAGAGGCTAATTTTTCCTCCTTTTAATTTATCAGCTATAAAAGGCTTTTTCGGCCTTTAAAGAATGAAAGATAATATGTCTTAGACTAAGCTGAATTATGAAAAAATGAAACTCCTTTGAAAAAGTACTTTGCTGTGATGGCAGATCTTCATATAATTTGTGAATTCATTCATAAAGCCACTAACAACTGATCATTAAAAGAAGTATCTGTCCTCACGTGAGACACAAAGAAAATAATAGTTTTAGAATGACAGCAAGAATAAGAAACTTACAGATGAACACAAATCAAGGTTAAAACTTAAAAGTACAGGAAAAGAATAAATACAAACAGGCTGATAATAATATACCATTACCTCAAACATGTCAAGTTTGATCCAGTTGGTGCTACTGTCAAAATAGTTTGATTTCTCAAGAATTCCACTCTATGGTTATGAATGTGGATGTGAATGCACAGAGGTTCTGTGAGCTGTTTTTTTCTTTGCAGTTCAGCAGATACAGTGCCCAAATATTAGAGAACAACTCTCATGGGGAGTGGTTAAGGGAATTAGGGATGTTTAATTCGGAGAAGAGGAGGCTGAAGGGAGACCTCATTTCTCTCTACAACTACCTGAAAACAGATTGTAGGGAGGTGGGTGTTGGTCTCTTCTCCCAAGTAAATAACGACAGGACCAGAGGAAATGGTCTGAAGTTGTGGCAGGGGAGGTTTAGATTGGATAGGTCAGGCACTGGAACAGGCTGCCCAGGCAAGTGGTGGAGTCACCATCCTTGGATGTGTTCAGGCAATGTGTAGATGAGGAACTTCAAAGCATGCTCTAGTGGCTGAGATTGCAGGTTGTGTGTTGTGGGTTTTTTGGGAGTGTGGTTTTATGGTTTGTGGTGTTTTTGTTGTTGTGGGGGTTTTTTTGTTTGTTTTGGTTTGTTTTGGTTTTCTTTGGTTCTTTAGGTTTGTTTGTGTGTGTGTGTGTTTTGTTTTCTTTTAATAGTTGGACTTGCTGGTCTCAGAGGTCCTTTCCAACAATGACTATTCTGTGATTCTGTGATTCTTCTGATACAAGTAGACGAAATCAGATACAGGCCATAACAGATAATCTGCCCTTACAATATATGAAACTGGAGAGACTGGTCTGTACTCCAATTTTTCTTATGGCAGTCAAAGGGACAGAAGGTTGCAATTTCTTCTCTGACCAGAACTCTGGAGTGCTTGGTCATTGTTTTTTTCAGACTACTGCTCTCCCAGATGCTCTCTAAGTAATCAGCCTTACTTAACATAAGGCTGTTTGGTTTAGATTGGACTATTTCATCCTTAAGCATACCTTTCATTTTTCACAGATCAGTTTGCAACTGAAGATACTTTCAGACAAGAGAAAGTATATTGCCCTTGCATTGCTTAATATATACATTATGATGGAAGATGGTGTAAATTGTACCATGGAAACCATTAATATTTGCTAAAGTAAGACATATGTAAATTCAGATGAATGAATCATCCATACACAGAAGAGTATCAGCAATTATCGGCTATTGCTTTTGGAAAGTACTCCACTTATACTCGACTATCTACTGCTAGTTTGGAAGTTTTTTGAGCCATTCATTGAGTTGTCCACCAGTGCTTAAATAATACAGAAGTAAATGGACAAATTTTCTGTTCTGCTCTGGCAACTCCAATGTTCCTGCACCAAGCAATGTTTTTAGAGGTTAAGGAATTCACTGATGTTTAAAAAAAAATAAAATAAAGAAAACCCCAGAACAAAACAAAAACTACGGAAATGCTTCTCACCTAATGCATAGCACAACAGCCATCACTGAATTTCTATTTAATAGACTATAATTTCATTAAACACCTATCTCGTGTTTGCTGCTCAGGAAAATGGCAGTTCCTCTGCAGCCTTCATAAAGCCCTGAGTACTCTAATTTCATTTTGAAAGCATCCTTTTTTAATAGAAAAGGGAAGACTACATGACCTGCAGGAGTTCTTTGCAAACTCATTGCTATTTTGCTTCTATGATTTATCGTTGTATTCCAAGCAAATCACAGCTCTGTTGTCCAAGCTAGGAATGATAAAAAAGACAAAAAGTGACACTTTCTGATTAACTGATCTAAAGTATGGAACTCTGTATAAATAATAAATAAACTCATAAACTATGAAAATAACTTGTAAAAAGGCTGACAACAATTAGAATCAAGTGCAAAATCCATTTCCTTGTTTAGCTGTTCAAGGGCACATCCTTCTTACATGTGAAAACACACATCAGCATATGCATTTGTTAGCTTTCAAGGGGAAGAGTATCTCCTTCCCTACTTGAGGGTTTTCAAACACTAAGGTGGCAAGTACTTATATTCAGTCATTTTAGAGTAATTTTCCTCTCAGCATATAACTAATAGTACACACAGGGAAGTTAAATACTTGCTTTGCTTGAATTGTAGACTCTTAGGTGAAAATATTGCAGCAGTTCTGAACATATATAAAACTTTAATTTTCCAGTGGCCTTGACTCTCCGTTTACTTTCATGTTTTTGTGAAAACACTCTTTTCTAGATTAGTATTTTTTCTCTTTTTGAATATGTAGTGTACATAGATCATGGAATGGAGTGTTTAAGATATTCTATCATTTTAGTATTTAAATTGGTATAGGAATAAAAACATACATGTTTAACTTTGCACTTAAGCTGGTTAGATCTGCTTGGATTTCTTCCCCCTTCATCTTTTTTTTTTTTTCTTCTCTTTTTTCCTTTTTTTTTTCAATGAAAAAAAGTATATGTAAGAAGGAAATAAGTACATCCCCAGTACCCAAACAAAAAGGGGTACATTGTTTTACATAGGAGTCTCAACAATACATTACTGTAAACCTTCTGGGTCTTAGAGTCAAAGCCAAAGAAAAACTTCCAACATTTCCCCTTTCTTCCTTATAAAGGCTTCTAAGGATTGAGGAGCCCTCAGAGAACAACTGCTCTGTTGGCTTTTGTGAAAGGGTTATCTAGAAAAGGGCACCCGCTCAGCTCTGTAAATCTTATTCACTGTGAACTGAAACGAAGTCTGAAGTCACATTGAACACCAACAGGAGGTTTTGCTTGATCACAGAATGAAAACCCAAATCCATATTTCCACATTTAGACCAAAATTAAAACACCGAGATAATTCCATCAAGGTGATTCCCAAGTAGAACACTGCAAGCAAGGGCAATAAAATAATCAGAAAAGGTTCAGTGCCAGTGTAAAATATGTTATTGTTTGTCAGGTTTGTGATTTTTGAGACAGTTTAAATAAATTCCATGTGAGAAATAGTTTGGTGTGGACTTGTGTGCTGTTAATGAGATTTTGGCAAATATAGTTGCAATATTTAATAAAATATC
Organism: Chaetura pelagica; assembly: GCF_000747805.2. Lineage (NCBI taxonomy): Eukaryota > Metazoa > Chordata > Aves > Apodiformes > Apodidae > Chaetura > Chaetura pelagica. The sequence continues at coordinate 2,007,270 of NW_009952884.1, read as the reverse complement.
TTGAAAAATATTAATATTATTGTCAATTGAGATTTCTAGAATTCTTATTGTGTGTTCTTATATTACAGATCTACCCCAACATGTGAACTGGAACTCTACTGTGCATCACCATGTCATCTTCTATACATGTTAGTACAGTGAGTTGTCTTTCTGTTCTTGTTACAGAGAATAAGCACATACTTCCTGCATCCTCAGGCCATCACAAAGTTTTTTAGAACTGCATACTCCAGCTCAATAGCCTTGTTAGCACTGTGGATGATAACTTGGGGCAGAAAAATACTTTGAGTATCTGGCTAACCTGGCAGTCTGGCCAAAATACAATTTGCAGACATGTAATAATAAAGACCAAACATGGAATGCACTCACAAATAGCAAGCAAATTATATTTTTTATGGGTATCAAAGGATGCTAAGGAACCAAAATCATAATAAGGACCTTTAAAGGAAAATAACATGAAAATAATTAAGAACTAATCTAATGAGTTTTATAAAGAAAGAGAGAAAGAGAAAATGGAAGAATAATGCATAGAAATAACGAGAACGGACATCAAGTGTCAAAACTGAGTATTAGCCCTTATCATATAATCACTGTGGAGAGTTTTATTGTACAATATCATATGCAATACAGCAGAAGGCTGATTGCCTTCTGTGGTTCTGATATCTCATCATTCTCCATAAGACTCTCAAAAAATATTTTTACTGCTTGTGCTACAGGTAGCCTGAGCTGTTGAGGGTAACTGTTTTTTTAAGTGACATTCCTAATGCATAGTATGATTGGTCTGAATCAAAGAGTCATTCCTTCTGCTTTACTGGTGTTTTTTTAAAAAAGAATTCCCAATTTTCCTGAACTTATTAATAATTATTTTTATTATTTAAATTCATCACACATACAAAATACAACTTAAGAGTTCATATTGATCATTATCAATGTCTGCTTGGAATTTCACAACAAAGATGCTATTAAGAAGAAAAATGGGAAGAAATACTTTCATGTTTCTTGTCTTTAAAAGTTTTCATGTGAAGATTTAGTTGGCAATTAATGTAAATTAAAAAACATGAACACATCTTAACACTCTCTGTGGCTGCTATCTGTGTCATCACAGAAGTCATTCAACATGAGGAAAGGTTCCTAAGGCAACTAGGATGCTAAGGGAAAGGAAAATACTACAGAAAGATATAAGGAATTATTTCTTCTTCAGCTTGGGAATCATATAGAGTCACAGAATCACAGAATGGCTGAGGCAGGAAGGCACCTCTTGAAATCCTCTAGTCCAACACCCCTGATCAAGCAGGGTCAGCCAGAGCAGGTTGACCAGGACTGTGTCCAGTCAGGTCTTGAGTATCTCCATGGACAAAGACTCAACAACCTTTCTAGGAAACCATCCTCAATGTAAGAGATTTGTCTTAATTTTAAATAGTGTTTTCTGTATTTCAGTTTGTGCCCATTGTCTCTTGCCCTGTCACTGAACACCACTGACAACAGTCTGGCTCCACCTTCTTTTCTGTGCTCCATCTTGGTTTTTTAGACATTGGTAGCAGCCCCTCCCTGAACTTTCTCTGTTCCAGGCTGAATACTCCCAGTTCTCTCAGCCTCCCCTTATATAATTGTCCTGGTTTGAGCCAGGAAGAAGCCAATTTTTCTTTTTACTGGTTTTTTTTTTCCTTCAGTGAGCTTTCTTGTAGCTAGCAACAGTGTGTTCTGCTAGGCTGATAAGACAGTGGAATGTTTTTCTAACTACTGAGGCTTCAAGGCTGCACCTGCACTCTGCCAGCTCAGACACTATGGGGAGATCTGTGACCCCCCCGTAGGAGGCTGAGTTAGACGGACAGCAAAATTGGCCAAAGAGATTCCATTCCATATATCTACGTAAGCTCAGAGGAAGGTCAGAGATCACAGAAGACAACTTCCTTCCTTCTTCTTCTCCCCTTCTCTTCCGTCCATGGCCGGCGTCCGGGGAGGACTCTGTTCATCCATCACCGTCGATCCTCAGCCTTGATCTCTCGTGACCCCCATAACTCTCTGCTCTGTTCCAGCAGCAGCTCCGGGATTCCTCGGGACTCTTCCCAGTTCAGGGAAGTGCTGTGGGAGTTGCTGGGGTGGGGGGAGGCGAGAGGCTTTTGCCTACACCTGAATATATATGTATATAATTGTATATATTTTCTTGTATCATTCATTAGTGTTTTAATTAAAGCTGTGTAGTTTAGTTTTCAATCCAGCCAAGTCTCTCTCTTTTTCTCTCTCTCCTTCCCTACCTGGGTAGGAGGGGGAGGGGATCGAGAGCATTGTTGTCGGACCTCAGTCAAACTGTGACAATAATAAGCTCCAAATCCTTAATCATCCTCATGGTCCTGCTCTGAACTTTCTTCAGTACACCTGTGTCTCTCTTGTATTGAGGAGCTTGGCACTGAACTCAGCACTCCAGATGTGTCTCACCAGGGCCAAGTAAAATGAAGGATCACATCCCTTGATCTGCTGGAAAGGCTCTGCATAATGTAGCCCAGAAGGTTGCTGGTCTTCTTTGATGTGAGGGCTCGTTGTTGGCTCCAGGTCAGCTTGGTGTCCACCAGAATGCTCAGGGCCTTCAGTGCTGAGCTGTCTTCTTCATCTCTGCTTAAGTTTCTAATTCCTTTCTTCAGAAAAGAAAACTGATGAAAACTTCATGTATGGTCATTTATTATGTTTTCCACCAATACAGATAGTAAAAAATAACTTTTACTTCAGTAAACACCCTGGATCCAAAGCAGATAATGCCATGGATATACTACTCCTTATTTTCATACTGCTTCGATGGGTCTTGATCCCCTATCATTCGATGAATAGATGAAACAATCCTGTTCTAAACCAGTTTTGAATGCTTTCTACGGGTTTTGGTTATGTTCTGATGAGCTGCTGAACTAAACAAACAAAAAATCCTCAGAAAAAAATATTTTGAAAAATAACTTTATTAATCCTTTATATAATATTTTCCCCTTTCCAACTCTTCTTTGACAAGTATCGATCCTTCCCAACCCTCCACCCTTTCTTTTTCCAATGAAGTACATGTCAGCACAGCAATATATACACTGATTTCTCTTGCTTGTCAAAAGAATAACTGACTATTTTATCAGTGTTACTGGCACAGTTGTTGAAAAAAAAAAAAAAAAAAAGATTTCTTAGCTTGTTTTCCCTGATGATCTTGCTTCTTCTGCAGTAATGTAAATATTCTGCAATGTCATGCTTTATCTGTGGCAACTGTGAAATCTTAAAATGTTCTTTATATTTTCAAAGAATATATATAGAACTCAGAGGCTTCTACCTATGAAGTCATAAGAGAAACTTCTTATAATTTTAAAAATATTGTTAAATGCTGGGTCTAAATTACAGCAGAAATTGCCAGACAGATGACTTGAGCTTGATTCTGAGTACAGTTCTCATTTACTTTCCTTCCAGCTCTTCTGGGACATAAATAAATTATCGCTGATGAATAGTTCCAGTTTAAAGAGCCTGAATGTATGCACAGACATTATGTGTACTTGAAAACAGGAACTGAAACACCTGGAACCTAGATCTTGAAAGATATAATTTTACAAATATTTCAGTAGAAAGAGATGCTTTCACAGGGCCAGTCAGGCTCTGATTATGCATCTCTGAAGCAAAATCCTGTTTCTGTGTCTATGTTCTTTGGATGACACAGATTTGTTTAGAAAAACAAGATTTTCCCACTCTTTTAAAGACAAATATCGTAACACCCTGACATCTGCCAATTAAAATAGTTATTAAAAAACATTCATTATTTATATTGAAAATCTGAACAAGAAAGCAATGAAAAAAGGAATTGCCTGTTCTACTTAAGGATCTTGGATATTTATTTAAAATTTTTCAATAAGTAATTTTTTAAAAAAAACATTATGGCAATTGCAAACTGGCTTTGAAGTGAGTTCAAAGGTGACTTGAGGCAGTTGCTGTCAAAAACCCCCACTATCTGTGGGTGCAAAAATAATTCACTATAAATCAGGAATTAATTCTAATGTGTTACACTGTGCTTAATTATTGACCTTACTAAGAGTTATAATTGACTTTGAAGGATAATGAAGAACATATGAGAAAGACAGGAAGAAAAGCAGGGGAGATAATGAATAGGGATCACCCCATTTAGAAAAACATATAAGAGAATCTTTATTCTTATAATACAGTGTCTAGAGAAACCACATTGACCACTATTATCTTTCAAAACTCATCAAATCAAAAGATAATGAAAGAAAATGTTGTGTAGTTGACACAACTAACCTTTGAAACTGCTTGGTGTATCAAGATGTTAGAATATGCCAAGAGTATCTCAGTAAAAGAGCAGATGTCTCCTTGTGAATAAAAACTTCTGAAGTTTTGGGTCTGAAATTAATTAAAATATAAGTTTTAGTGTAAACTGTGGGGTCTAGATCACATGCCCTGTAACAATCTGGAGTTAAATTCCACATTCTTTGGAACTTTCTGTCATTGTTTAGTCACTAATTTCTTCCTCAATTCCCAGCTGAACACTTTCATCATGACCTTTCCTCCATGTTGAGAATTGGAGATGTGGACATAGTTCTTTTATCACTTGGAGAAATCAATATACTTGAAATTATATGTGATCCCTTTCCCTCAATGTCTATATATAAAATTTAATAAATTTCTAAGTTCTCCATAAAGGTTTTACTGACATCCCTCATATCAGCCATCAGATCTCCATGCTCACTTTTATCATATGTAAATCAACAGTTACTCAGTTCAAATGAAAACTGGGACAGTGATATGGATCAGAGTTGTCAGATGGCTCAGAATCCTAGATGCTCTATTTAATCTGGGCAGTGCTTAAATTGTGCAGCATATTTAGCATCGCTATATAGAACTGTAACTCAAAGGTATCGTAAACTTTCTATTTTTCACTTCATGTCTAATTTTACATTCTACAGAAAATTGTTCTTTCTTTGGTGTGGGGTTTTGCATGTTTTTAGCCTTTGCTGGTAATGAAAGTATGGATGGTTGAATAAATTTGATTTACATTTTATTATAAATGGGTCTGAAACTCATTATTATTCAAAGCATTTAAGGGAAAAAAAGTTTCACAGTCAAAAGAAGAGCAATGGGGAAGGTCTGTGTTTTGCACACACAACCACTTTAAAAACAACTGCTCTGCAAATTCTTACCATGCAGCAACCATTCTGTTTATAAGTAGCCCATAAAAGAGGTAAAAAGTACACAACTGCCATGTTGCTGAATATGTAGGCAGTTACATTTGAGCCAGCTGGAGCCCCTTAGCATCAGCAGTTTCATTCTCAGGTAAAATAATCAATGTGTTCATAATCTTGCCCAAATATCTGAAGCTGGTAATGACAAGATAATAACTGTTGAGAGTTCATGTTTTTTTCAGCGACTCATCTGAGAAGATAAATAGTTACAAATCTAGCAATGAGGTAACCTGGAATATATGAAAATCTGTATCTAGAGTTCAGACAAGTCACCTTGTCTCGCTTCTCAAACGCTACTTCTGCTGCACTACACACAGAAACGCACAATGCTTCCTTCAGACATATAAATTCAGCTTATTGATTTCTTTTGTCAGCACAATGTTTTATATTGTAATCCAATTAGCACACTGTACTTCAAGCAACCTTGCTATCTTCAAAAATTAGGCAGTCTTCTTTATCTGCACAAAATTATTTCACACGTGTCCTTGTCTTTCTTCAGTTCCAGAAGTGATACAGGAAATTATACACCCTGAACAAAAAATATGAGTCAATTTCTTAGCATCTGAATAATTTCAAGATCTGTAACAGGAAAGATATTTCTTTATTTAAAGTGACTTGAAACAGAGTGGAAACAATGTTTCTGACTTTTTTCTCACAAAATGTTAATCTAAAATAATAGTAATTTTAGATCTTTATGAAAATCTTTGTAAGGTGTTAAGAACTTCAAACATTAAAGTGGTGCAAATGTTTATGAAACTCTCTTGTTTATTGTGCATCATTTCCTCACCACAATAATGCTGTTGTTCACTGTTGCATAATTTATCCTAGTGCCACTTTAACTGTGTATTCAGTGTTCATAGGAAAGCAACCTATTTAGGATAATTACTCACTTTGGAGATGATCAGCAATTTGATTCATGAGCATCTCTGAAAATTACCCTGTCTGCAGAAGGCATTTTCCTGCAAGTGCAATATATTGGGCTTGTGGGAAGGGTTATTTTATCTTTTCTCTTTTCCTTTTCTCTCTCCTTTACTGTCCCTAAAAAACATTGAAAATTGCTCTAGGACATAGAAATTTCCTTACAACTCTTCAACAGTTATTTCTAGACATGATCTCCCTGTGCTTTCTTTCTAACTGTGCTGTTACTCTAAGTTCCCCTAAAATGCTCAGCTAATTTTAAGGTGTTTCCTTAATATTTCAGTTTACGTAAGACAAGTAAGCAAACCCAGCTGGATCTCTTGGCAACTTGAATGTCCACACGGAAACATGTATTTCAGTACAAATATCCAGTATGAAATAATCACCAAGATTTAAAATTCTGTATTTAATTACATTTGCACTGAATATGCAATCATCAATCAATTAAAAAATAAAGTACTCCTTGCAAAAGCACCATGGAGATGCTTCTTCACAAACACGTTCAGTCACATCAAGTTTGCAAACTGACTTAAGTGCAGTAATGATAGCTTAAAATGGTTCTAGGCTTTCTCCAAAGCCTAATTTTTCTACTTTGTCCATACCAGCTGATAGGCTGATAGGCTACTGTATAAACAATCCTGGAGTGAAACAAGGAAGTAACATTGGGAGAAATAAATTCTTCCTGCCTTTTTGCTAACTTCACAGATAAAACTTTGTAGGACAAAAGCTGCATATGAAAGCACAATTGTGATAGCTGGAGGCTACTGTGCATCAGTTAACAGGCAGGAAACTTACAGATATATCCACTTAGATTCTAAATATGGTATCCCAAAACATCTAACACACTAATCAAACATGTATGTAATATTAGGTAATATTTTCCCTCATTTTCCACTAAGATTTTTCCAGCAAGCCTCTTCAGTCACTGGAATTGTCTTGGAATTCCTCTGAGAACCTACCAAAGTTGCTTTCCCCACCTTTGAAATAATTGCCTCAACAGAACAATTACTATGCTTCTTGGTGTTGCACCTCTTGGTAGCTCATATGGGTTAATACTCATTGTGGCTAATTTTTGGTCTTATTTTTAAAACTTACATAGCGTGAAAATGTGTTTGCTTTCTGCTAGCATGCTTGTTATGCATGAGATATTGCCCAGAAATAACGTTCTCTAATTCCCTGGTGTGAGTAGAGCCATTAAACCAAATGTCAGGCTTTCCCCCAGTAAATGGCACACTCTTAAGAACTTAAAAGTGCCATTAGCCAAAGGATGGTGAATACTACAGGCATGTTGTTATTGATACCGATTAGCATTTTACAGCACCTTGAAATGCTCATCTTTCGGTTCATTAAATGTATGGTCAAAACCACCAAGAGTCACAGAGGTACAGATGGCAGAAAAGCTGAGCCTTTTTTCTGCATCTTTCTAATCTCTTTTTGCATGACCTCAGCGTGATATGCTGCTGCGGTTCACTATGACACACTTTTTAACAGATCTTAGTTCTGTAAAAATGAGGTGTTCTGTAAGCAACAGAAACAACGCATCTCTGCATATCTGGGTACTTTGTCTCCTCCTCTCCATCCTGCCACCGTATGGTCTCAGGATCTGTGCATACAGCTTTAAGGTGGTTAATGTGAGAGAGTACTTGGGGCTACATGTCTCCTGATGGATGAACCAGCTGCTGCCTCTTCCTTCAGTAAGGCCTCTCTCTTTTGGAGTAGCAGTCCAAAGCTATTAACATATTCAGGATCATAGAATCATAGAATCATAGAATCATAGAATCTTAGGGGCTGGAAGGGACCTCGAGAGATCATCTAGTCCAACCCCCCTGCCAGAGCAGGGTCACCTAGAGTACATCACACAGGAACTCATCCAGGTGGGTTTTGAATGTCTCCAGTGAGGGAGACTCCACAACCTCCCTGGGCAGTCTGTTCCAGTGCTCTGTCACTCTTACAGTAAAAAAATTTTTTCGGATATTCACCTTGAACCTCCTATGCTCCAATTTACACCCATTACCCCTTGTCCTATCACTGGTCATCACTGAGAAAAGCCTAACTCCGTCCCCCTGACACTCACCCCTTACATATTTGTAAACATTGATGAGGTCACCCCTCAGTCTCCTTTTCTCCAAGCTAAAGAGACCCAGCTCCCTCAGCCTTTCCTCATAAGGGAGATGTTCCACTCCCTTAATCATCTTCGTAGCTCTGCGCTGGACTCTTTCGAGCAGTTCCCTGTCCTTTTTGAACTGAGGGGCCCAGAACTGGACACAATACTCCAGATGTGGCCTCACCAATGCAGAATAGAGGGGGAGGAGAACCTCTCTTGACCTACTAACCACACCCTTTCTAATGCACCCCAGGATGCCATTGGCCTTCTTGGCCACAAGGGCACATTGCTGGCTCATGGTCATCCTCCTGTCTACCAGGACCCCCAGGTCTCTTTCACCTACACTACTCTCCAGCAGGTCAGCCCCCAACCTGTACTGGGACATGGTGTTGTTCTTCCCCAAATGTAAAACTCTGCACTTCCCCTTGTTGAATTTCATCATGTTTCTCACCGTCCAACTCTCCAACCTATCTAAGTCTCTCTGAATGGCAGCACAGCCTTCTGGTGTGTCAGCCACTCCTCCCAGCTTAGTGTCATCAGCAAACTTGCTGAGGGTACAGAATGTACCCTCATCCAGGTCGTTGATGAAGATGTTGAACAACACTGGTCCCAGTACCGACCCCTGAGGGACTCCACTAGTCACACACCTCCAACCAGATTCTGCCCCATTGACTACAACTCTCTGACTCCTTCCTTTCAACCAGTTCCTAATCCACCTCACTTCCTGATCACCAAACCCATACCTGATCAACTTTTCTACAAGGATGCTGTGGGAGATGGTGTCAAATGCTTTACTGAAATCAAGATAAACCACATCTACCGCTCTACCATCATCTATCCACCTAGTAATTTCCTCATAGAAGGCTATGAGGTTAGTCAAAAGGATGTACATCCATCTTTTGTTGTTGCTCTTCCATTGCTTCAGAGAGGCAAAGATCAGGTTCCCATTTTCCTTGAGAAGCTGGACTAAAACTAGATTTCTCCAAATCCTACAGCAATGTGGTGCAGACAGTCTACATGGTGGGATCTGTTCACTGTTGCAGACAAGTAATTAGGCAGACTTCTCAAGACAAGGAATCCTGTTTGGAAGCAAAGCATCCTCATCCCATTCCAAAGGAGCAGGAACTGGCAACTGAGATCTGACACTGGTAAAATTCTCATCATATTTATAATTTAAAATAAATAAGTTAGTTCCTGTGCAGTAAGAGACTTCTTACTTGCTTCTGTGTTGTGTTGGCAAGGCATTTGATGCACATGGATTTCAGTCTATGGATCTGTGCATCTGTGAAGACCAAGGTGCTTCTCTACTAAGGTACATGCCCAAGTTATTTGGGTTTATTTATTAAGAAATATTATTTATTAATACTGTTTTTATTTCCTCTCTTCATTTCAGTTTTGCAGACGGATGCTCCAAACACGTTAAAACCAAAGGTTAACAAATTTGACACCTTATCCACTTCATAGTGAAGGTTTCTTGCTTTTTGCCCAGTAAGGTTTATATTTAGTTTTATTTTAAGGTTTTTATCCAATAGTTTGATCGAATAGTCATCTTTCTGTATTGATCTATTAATGATGTCGACTTCTGAGTTGCGTATGGGGGCTGACAGAACCTGGGAAAACTCTTTTCTCAAAATAATTCCTTTCGTTGAGCTTCTGCAATCTCTCACGACATTCTGGAGCAGAAGGGCTCCTAAATATAAATCCAGCTCTCGCCTAAAAGCTTTTCCTGAAGCTGCCACATCTTGGATTTCCAAAACTGTATGAGGAACTAACAGTTACATGCTCACTTAAATATATGTGAAAATCAATCTGTTCGGTTTTTACTAGGTTTCAAAAATGTTTGTTTCAAGAGCAGGGACATGTGGTGTGTAGTTGAGCAATAAGGTTCTGATTTAGGTGGCATATGTTAACCAACCAAAGCTCTCACACCCCCCGTACCAGCACTCTCTGTACACGTTCCCAAGTGTCCCACAGCATCACCTTCTGAGGAAAGCCTCCCAGCTTATCAAATAGCTTGTTGATCCCAGCAAGATCTGGCTAAATAATTTCTTCCTTCTGTGTTTCCTAATTTTGTAGCGTTATTGTACAACAAGAGTGAAGCTTGAAGATACTAATCCTGGTTACATCATTTGCATTAGTTCTCTGCACAGGAACTTGTCTCCCTCCTCTCCCCCAAAACCCAAATCCTCTTGAAAAGACAAAAAAAAAAAAAATATTTAAAAAATTGAATAATTTTTAGGGATGTGTTCATTTGGATGAATCTTTTATTAACTACTATCACTGTTGCTTCACATTAATTTAAATCCACTTTTACCTCCTTCCATGTATCATACAGGTGGAAGGCGATTTAGGTTTATGGAGAATGGTTTGGAGACCAGAGCTTAATTAACATACATGATGAAAAAGAAATGGATTCTTGTTCAGCTTGACTTTGAAGCGGTAATTTTTTTACTCGAGGGCAGTGTTTTGTTTTGGTTTTTTCCTTACAAAGCAAGATCCTAAGTGAGGCAGCGCTGAGGTGATTTTTTTTGTTTTCTCGGTTTTATTCCAGGCACTCATCAACAGCGGAGGCATTTCCCCCCCTGCACTAGTAACGGAAGTCAAAACAAGTGGATTCCTAGACAGCTAAATGAGCAGGTATAAAGCCAGGCTACACAGGGCTGGGTTGGCCGCAGACGCGCCCGTTCGCGGGGCTCCCCGCGGCCCCGCTCCGCGTCACCGAGCGCGGAAGGAGCGGAGAGCGGAGTGCGGCGAGTCCCGGCCGCCCCGGGCCC
>NW_009952884.1:1994750-1995315 GCF_000747805.2 Chaetura pelagica | reverse complement strand
TAAAAAGACTAAAACTTTCTTCCCCCCCCCCCCCCTTTTGCCCCCCCCTTTCTTTTTTTTTTTTTTTTAAGCCTTCAAGGCGCGGAGAGGAATTATTTATGAGGAGGAAAAAACAAACAACCAACCAACAAACCAAAAAGCTGGAAGATGCTGTGCTCACTTAACTGTTTTGCATGGGGTTTCGCCGTGTTTGGGGCGGCGGTAAAACGTGAGAGGGAGATGAAGCGGTTGAAAAAAAACAAACCAACAACAACCCCACAGCTGTCAGGGATCGCGCTTGAAAATATGCGTCTGGTTGAGGGGAAGGCAACGTGGGCTTCATTGTTAGGAGCAGAGAGAAGTGCTGCCGGTAGATCAGGGAGAAACCCGGCCTGAAGTCCGCTTGCTGGTGTTTCTCCTGTTCCTCAGACTGTCGGTTGCCCTCGCTCTGCGGTGTCAGCAAGAGCCCCGGCCCGGGGGTTGAGGGACCGGGGGGAGATAGCGGGGATGGGTGGGGGGTACGGATGGGAGGTACGGATGGGGGGGACGGCCGCCGGGGTGGGGCCTATCCGGGGGGGGTTTTTTG
>NW_009952884.1:1966811-1993985 GCF_000747805.2 Chaetura pelagica | reverse complement strand
GGTGCGGGCAGCGGGGCTGGATGTCTCACCCAGAGGGTACACCCTGCCCAGCCAGGGGGTAGTGAGATCTGTTGCTCTGGTGGGGAGGCGGGGGAGGAGCGTGGGGGGCGGTCGGGCATTATGCTGTGAGATATTAAGGACCTAGAGCTCTGAAGGTTTCCTTCGTTTATCGCTTAATCTCGTACAGTGAAGACGGTTTTTTTCTCGGAGATAAGTAGCAAAGAACCACCAGATGCTCCCAATGTGTATAGAAATGCTTTCTCCACCTCGGGATGAGCTCTGGTGGTGTCCTGATTAGCAGCGGTTGAGAAACGGTCTGTAGGCTTTTCAGCGTAGCCAGCACTGAGATGGCAAAGGAGGAGGAGAACGGGAAAGCTTCTTTGAGGCTTTGCATTGATCTGCCGGAGTGTAATGTGTATGGAGATGTGCTCCGTTTCCTCTAACGGAGCAATGGTAGGAAGCCAGTTTGTGAGCTGTGATTACTGCAGCGTAGGAGGATTGCATAGTTTTGATATCTTGCTATCAAAAATGTCAGGGATAAATAATGGAGTGAAATTCTAGATGCTGTTAAGCTGATTTTAACAAATTATATGGGGACAGATATGAGGGGGTGATGGAAGTAAGAGGAGGAAAGCTGAATAAATCTAATGTTGTTACTAAGTCGTTAGTGCTTTCAATTAAAACAACCCCACCAACGTTCCTGTGTGTGTCGTTTGTGTAGGTTTTTGGTGGGTTTGTTTGTTTTTTTTTTCTCCCTTTCCCTAAATAAAAGGAGTTAATTGCGGTGAGAAGAGCAAGATTCTTGAACTGGTTGTGAAAATAACGGGAACATGCAGCGTCAATCCCCAGCAGGGCAGAGTAAGTGGGAGTGGTAAAATATCTGCATATGGAAAATATTCCCATTCAGGTTGCTAGGGGAAAGGAAAATTCAGCAGTGGTTTTTTTTGTTATTTTGTTTTTATTTTAATAAGCATAGTCTTGGGGTGGGATTTATTAAGCAGATTATCTCCTTGAAGTAATCTTGAGAATTTAATGGAATGATTCAAATAATTTGAGAAGCTATTCCAAAATACTCTTGGAATTTATGTTTTTGGGAATTTAGTTTTGGGGAATGCTTACATCATCAAATGAAGGTTGTAATATTTGAGAGAGGGGTTTTTTTGTTTGTTTTTAGGAAAACTGGTGTCATTTGAGTGTTAAGTGATGACTGACTTTTTGATTTTGATGTTAGAGATAAGGAAGAGTGTGGGTCGTTATGAAAAAACCTGGTTACTAAGGTTTGGATCATTTGCTTTGGAAATGTTGAAGTTATAGTTTGAGGATTTCTATTTCTAAATTTCTGGGAAAGACTATATGAAGAATGACTGAAGCTTTTTCCTTGGGATTTGTTGGTGCCTAAGACTGAGGAGAGAGAACTGTGATGCATTTGTTCTGTTTCAGAATGTCAGAACAAGTAGCAGACAGCAACCCCTTCCCCCAGCCCCTTAAGTTAAAAGCTTATGAATGTCATAATTATCTACCAGGGCCAAATAGTCCCAAATAGTCCACAAGGGAGGAGTTTAACTGGCAATGCTGTTATGCAATGACAAAAGAATTTTTTTCTTAACCTTTCAAAGCTGTCCAGACAATTCAGCCAGAATGAAAGGCCCAAATTTAATTAGATTCACTTTAATAAAAAACAAACCAAAATGCACACGCCACATCCAAGATCATCAAAATAGCCTGCTGCACTGTGAATCTGCCTTTTAAGATATGTAGTGATGCAAGACTCGGAAGATGAGGTTTTGTTGGATTTTACTAGTGTCTAGGGACACTGACTCAAAATGGATGAAATAGACATCTTCCCAGATTGCAAAATCCTATTTCTTTTATCGCTCTGCATAATACACATTCCTCTAGGTTAGCAAATTCTTACTAAATAGGAATAGAAAATGTTTTGCTTGTGGAATTTAATCTATTTTGTGCTCATTCAGGAGATTCATAGGAGCGAGTACTCATTCAGTCATTGTGATTTAAGTTTCCTCTTTTCACTGCTTTGATGCTGAGTTTGTTTTGGTTTCTTTTTCTGAAGAGTTTTGCTTTGCAAGTGCTTAAAAGGGACTGTTTGTCCATAAGGAACATCCCCCAAAAGAAATGCCAGCATGCCTCCTATGCTCCACAGTGCAGTCACTTTCTAGAATCCTACTTCTTTCTGCTTTCTGCACAGGGAATCCATGAAGCTCGGAATTTTAATAGTAAATTATTGTGTCCACTAGCTTAAGTGGAACTAATATTTTATTCCAGTTGTATACCAAAATCTGAAACATATCCTGAGACTTCAGCTAACTGTTGTTTTATGCTACTAGTTGATTTATACAATGACATTAATATAAAAATGCATATTCTACTACTTCTTTTCACACTTAAAAAAAAAAAATAATGACAAAATGTGATGTTTGAATTGCTGTTTTAGCCTATATAACTCATCTTCTAGTGATGAGACTCAAAATGTCTGCCTGAAAACAAGCCTTGTCTGATAAGGTGTTCTAAAAGATTGTCTTAAGAATGGATGGCTGAGAAATACATAGGAAGTTTTGTTTCATGCACTCCTACTCAGAATGGAGTTAAAGATACGTTTATTGTTTGCAGTGGCTTTAAATTATTAAAGGTATGAAAGACAGTCGTAGAGGTAATGCTTTAAAGTCTTTTCTAAATGGCTGAATAGCATAACTGTGACTTTGTCTTAGAGCACAGTTTATTTAGCCGTTTAGATAACTAGTAATTCTTCTATGCAAGAATGTTACTGGAGTGTTATGATCAGATAATGTATTTTGAGAACAAATACTTTATTAGTTTGCTCTTTTTTTGACCTTTACGTTGAAGCACCTGTCACAAGTGATTCATGTTTATTAGTGATTGTCTTCCAATGTACTCCAGTAATTCCCCAGTTACATTCAGCACTTGCCAGTTGATTCCAGCACAATGGAGTCAAGTTAATATGAGATTTTGGGAAATGTATTTTACCGACACTGAAATTTGTAGCTGTGAGTTGAAAATCCATTACTGGGAGAGTAGGACGTAGACTTCTTCAGATAAAGAATCTGGATAATAACCGGAATTCATATTTTTGAATGTTTATACCAACTAATTAATGCCAGATGTTTTATTTGGAGTTTTTTGTTTGGTTTTTAGCGCACACATCTGTTTTATAAAATAAGAGCAGTATACTTGAAGTATATCCTGAGGCCTTACCTGTCACAGGTCATTTGACTTTTGTTTTCTCTATCTCTTAAAATTTAGAAATGGGAGGGATGTATCAAAATCTGAAGACTCATTGAAGCCTGAGAGATTAGATCCAGGGCCTTTGGTATCTAACAGATTTTGTCACTTTTGTTTTGACGCAATCAGTTAATAACGACTTAATTCTGACCTAGTAATTTATGTCCCATCCCCTCCCTCTTAACTGTATTAACCTACTCTGTAGTTAAGGCATTTGACTAATACAATTCCAGTTTTAATAACAAGTTTAAAGCTCAGAATAATTTTGAATCTTAAATAGAGCATTCAAAACACTACTTGTTGTTACTTCAAGAATCTGAGCATGCCCAGTTTCAGTAACATAATTCTGCATTGCTTTTGTAGCTCAATTTCACTTAATACTGTGATTGTACATATTTGGATATTTTTAAAGGTGGTCAGGAAAGTGGGAAGAGTTAAAGTAATTGATTAACTTCATAATTTGGCAAAATTAAAAGTAATACAGAATGTATCTGTAGCACATGAATAACTTATTAGGGTATGAATGAAAATTCCCTCTATAAATGACCTTTCCTGTTACTAATATTGAACTGATTACTTATGTTGCAGTTGTGGTCCAAGTAGCAACACCAGTTGTTTGGCTGTGAGCTGAAATTCATATTTGCAATTCAGGCAAGAAGGTACTGTCTACATCATTTTGCCCAAGAGGTGTCATTTGAAGCACACTATGAATTTGGTTTAAAAACAAAAGCATTGCTATCAATTTTCTTGGTACTAAAACACATTGGATCATATTCAGTGGAGCTGCAAGCAATTTCAAACCCATTAACTTTGCAGACCCTTGTGCCACAGCTGAATTTGGCTTGTATCAAGTCAATTTTATACTTCAAGTATTTAAAAAGAGAGAGACATAAAGCAGTGTATGCAGATTCTCCTGGCGTGTGTTGCAGATAGACATAAACAATGAGGCAGAAGTGATTTTGTTTCTTACTACGAATATTTTTCTGTACTGATCACACAAATGTTCTTTATTGTAATAAAGCAATAGTCAGAACTGCAGTGTTATTTTGTCAATGTAATATTATGTTATCTTAATTAGTCAAAACAAAGTAAACTAAAGATCATAAGTTTGGTGAAGAGGGTAGAAAAGGGGGATGTGTTAAATGTGCTGATGACCAGATAACAGGAATAATATTACATAGTATTATTTTTTAATTTTTTTGAACATTCTCATAAACTAACAGGCTTACTGGGTAAGGATAAATGAAGATCAATGTACTTGAGTGACCTCGATCCATCAGAGACTCAAGGCAAGAATTTTAAGAAACAGTGTAACCGTAGAACAGAAATAGTGTTGTACTTCTATAGGTGCTCCCTGCAGCTTTGAGGATATGTCATTTGTATCTATGTGATCTTCCTTAAAAATCTTGGCAGATCTTTGTTGCATGCATTTTTCTTAAAACTGTTGATATATTTATTTACTTGATACACTGTGTCAAGAATTTAAACAAGGAATACATGTGAAAAGAAGCCTGAAAAATAGCAGTCCTTTAGTTGCTGTAAGTAATAGCATAATACTAATTCTTTGCTCAAGTGTTCCATGACATTCATAATTCTCTATATACCATAGAGAAATTGCCCATCTTATGTGTGATGGGCTCAGAAATTCACATCTGTGGACTTTCCAATGATTTGATTACATTTTTATTTTCTTTGGTGCTTCTTTCCTACTTAAATATAAATATTTTCCCAGCCTTTTAGTAATGGTTATCATAATTTAACACATAATATGAAGTACTTGAATTTTTAACTGATCTGCATCAGACCAATAGTAAGAAACCTCTTGGTTCATAAATCTCTCTTTTGCACTGTTATCCATGTTGCAAATTCTGCATTACAAGGGCTTAGGGCTTAAAAGTGTTTGAGCGGTTGTCCTGGGAAAATGAGTACTGGGAGAGATTTGATCACTGAGAAGATGAGTCCAAGGCATGAACACACAGAGAGTGCAGAGGTACTTAAAAGGAAAGCATGATATTTGAGTAAATGGGTATAAACTGGTTACAGGAAAAAAAATTCAGGATGAAAAATTAATTTCTGGCAAAAAGTAGTCATTCTGGAGCATTGTAAGAGCAAGAAGGAAGAGGAATGATTATTCTTAAGATGGTTCTTTATTAATTTATGAAAGGATTGCATTTAATGGGTCCCCATAATGTCCCAGGAGACCCTGGAAAAGGATGTACTTCTAAGACATTCTTCATATAAGGGTTTTCAAGATATAAAGAAAATATAATTTTAGATTTCTAAATTATGCTTTCTGGAAGAATATAATTATTTGACTGTTTATCAACCCAGTAATATGTGTTACGTAGCAGGTATTACTTCTTAAAGCGGTAAGAATTACCAGAGTTTCTTTGTACCTCTTGGAAATTCTACTGGTGTCACTAGATGTTGTCTGTACATCTCTGCAGTTGTTTCCAGGAAAACTTAAAAAAAAATGAGATGATTGAGTGTCTTTAATCTTTTTTTCCCCTTTTTTTAATATATGGTGTGGTTTTTTTTTCACTTGGGAAGATAACTGTTCTTCAAAAATGTAACCTTGAATTAGTTATTTGTGTATATAATAGAGAATTATAAAGATAAAATGGCACAACAATGAAATTGTGGTTTTCTGCTAATCACCTGAATGGTTTTGTATCAAAGATCCATATTTCACAGTAGGTTTGCTTTTGTTGTTGTGTTTACTTTTTGTTCCTGAATTTCAATTTTGTAAATCTTATCTGGGATTGGAAATTTAAAATGAAATATACCCAACTGGGCATTGCCGTCAGTAATAAATAATACAGTAATTCTTGTACTTCTGTGCTTTCTGTGTTGGGGGATAAC
Source organism: Chaetura pelagica (assembly GCF_000747805.2). NCBI lineage: Eukaryota > Metazoa > Chordata > Aves > Apodiformes > Apodidae > Chaetura > Chaetura pelagica. Next base: position 1,987,865 of record NW_009952884.1, on the reverse strand, counting down.
ACTGTAACTTTAGATTTATGAAAAAAACAAATGCTGACTTTTTTTCCAGTGAAGGTTGTCTATGGTATAATATGAATGCTACACCTATCAGTAGCCTGTGTAGTTTGTTATGAAAATCATTTTATGCAGGATGAGTTCTGCTGACAGAACTTCACACCCTGCAGCCATGGAACTCGACTTAAGTCAATGGGAGACTTGTTTACGAAGAGTACTGTTTAGGGTGTTGTACTGATTGCAGCTATCAGGGTCTGATTGAAGCTTTCAGGAGTTGTTTAATTCCCATGTGAGGTATGTGGGAATTTTCATTTAGTAAAGAATAGAAAATCAAGCTCTAACTTTATGTATATTTTAGTAGTGGGCTTGTTTATAAAGTAGTACTGAAAATGTGTGGGGCTAATTGAACAACACAAAAGAGCTAAGAAGTTAAGGGATATTGTGGTGTGACAGGTTCTATTCAAGATAGTACATAAGACAAAAATAATATTTTTCTTTGTATTTTTGTTAATAATAAAGCCAAAGCTGTATTAGAAGCTACTCATTTGATTTTTTTCTGGGAACAAATGAAAAAGTTGAGATTTTTGCAGTTAATCATTATGGTCACTTAATTGTTGCAGCCCAGATCATAGCTGTGTTAGAGAGTTTACCATTTAGAAGAAAAAAATAATCATTTGGTTTTGTGTTTTTGAGAGCTGTGATTTACTTGCTTGTTTCAGTCTGTGGCTTTGTGACACTAGCCAAAATTGTTCCTTAGACTTCAGTATTCAGGTCATGCCTGTAGGTCTGTAAGTGAACTGTCTGAGTGATCAGAAGTTAAATGGAATTGTGCCAGTTTATGGCAGTTCCACACATTGGGTTCAACAGCTTTTACCATTTAGTTGAAATAATCCTCCCCAGCACCTTTGGATTGCATTTCTGTGAATGCTTTTGGATTACACAGCCTGTGTACATTCAGAATTAACGTTACTGGATTTGAGAACTGTCTCATAGGTGATGGTCTCTAGACAATTCTCCTAAACTCTTGGTAGACTTGTTCTGAGTTTAGCATTCTTAAAAGTAAATTTACAGATGTTTGTTGAATGTCATGTAGTGCGTTTTAGTTCTGAGTGCATGATTTGTGCACATCCTGCTAATTTTAAAATGAATTTTGATCTTATATTCACTGTCTGTAACATGCAGACATTATTATAAATAAAAAACATTCCCACTTGTATTCTGAAACCTCTGGAATTACTTGCATTGCTCTGTGCAGCACTTGACATGCCACACTCCAGTAGCCTTTTTTCTTTCTTTTTCATCCTAGGGACATGGATGAACACTTTATCTGCTATATGTAAAAGCGGATCTGGCTGGGGAAACTAGGGTGTCCTATAAAAGTGTTGATGACAAGAAATACACTCTGCTATGAACAGTGTGTTTTACATTTTTAGTTACTTAGGATCTAATTAAAAACAAAGAAACAACTAACCAACCACATCTAAATAAAAGCAAGAAATATTCCTCTTCAAGTCCTTTTACTTTTAAATGGAGTTCCAATATTTGTTCTTCTGTGCCCATTTTAGACCAGGAAAGATAACTGTAGCCATTGAATGGACTGAAAAATTAAGAGACTTTCTTACCATGTAAATATTATAAAAGCTATTCCAAATAAATCTTACTTGGATTCTTTAAATTATGATTAGTGAATGTTATTATTGCTTTAATACACCTTTAATGTGCTTTGACTATTTTCCAGGCTGTGAAGCCCACGCAGTACAGTCCTGAAAAGTTTCTAGGTAGTCTCTCTTTAAACCCAAGTCAATGAAAATTTGTGTTGTAGAAGACCTTGTTCTGTTCATAGCCACACTGACTATATTGTATGTGACCTACATGATTAAAGTACCAACACCTCTATCTGTCAACCTACAGAACAATCCATTTCTGTAGTGATGTTCTAATTTTGCATATGAACATGTCATAATGGTTTGTAACTACATGTGTGAGCATTTGATCAGAAAAAAGTGTTTTAATGTTGGGGGGAGAAAAAAAGAAAAACCCAAGCAGTAGGAAAGTACCTATTAAAGGTGCATATTTTCCTGTAAGAGACACTTCTTGGTGTTTTGGGGTTTTTTGGGGGTTTGTTTTTTTTTTAAGGGAGGAGGATGTTATGAAATAAAATTTTATTTTCATAGTTCAGGTGTGTTTGGAAGTATCACAGAATGGCTCTTTGTAAGACTGGAAGACAATCCTTACTTAAAAGTGTATTCTGCATGACAGGCCTTTTGTGTTTAGCACAAAGTTGTGGTTTCTGTCATAGGAACACTGAGGACTGAACAAAGGTCAATTGGACTGTTTCCTAGAGATAGAGTAAACATTGAGCCTTGTTTGTAGAAATCATGACAGGCTATGCGGTGTCACTTTCTGTTAAGATCTGAATCTGTTCTTTTTACCTGCTTTTGACTCTTGGGAAACTTTGATCCACTTATCTTGCAAATTGGCTATAGTGAAGTTTTCAAAATGATGGGAAGAGGTAATTTAGGCATTCTCATAAGTGTTTGTTAGATTCATAATAACCTAGAATATCTCTGCTGTTCATGTTTCCATTTGACCTGTAGCCACATTTACAAATATACATGTTGCAAGTTTATTTTGCTTGAATTATCAAATAAGATTAAAAAGTAATATCTTAATGTTCTGCTACCTGAGGTTTTTCTGAAATTCAGTCCTAAAAATAGCTGCACGTCTGTGACAAAGAATTACTAAACTAGCAAAAATGAGAATACAAGTTTTCTAAGAAGTTGTTTGGAGAAAAAAAAAAGCATAGTGAAGCAAAAGCTACTTTCACACTGAACACTATTGTGCAAAACATTTGTCTTAGCAGTCTGAGTGTAATTTTTCATTAAATGTATTTTGTTGGGCTTCCTGCCTAACTACTTTTTTTTTTTTTTTTGTCTTTACATTATAAAAATATTTTTGGTATCCTGCTGTCTTACAAGAATTAAAATGAGTGATGAGTGGCAACAACTAATGTTCTCAGATTCATTGAGTTAATGCAGAGCTTTACCCTACATCCTTTTGACAGAATTTCCCTTCTCTAGCAATACGTCTTCACTTGCATTGTGCAGTGTAACTGCATTATCTGAATTGAAATTTGAGATATGATGTTAGGAAGGCAAATATTTTTGTGCTAAAACTTGATGACAGCATTTTATATTTGGTAATACAAAAAGGGCTGATTCATCTCAAAAATTAAATGTGTTTTGTTGGTAATTACAAGCAACAAATAAATAACTTTTTTTTTGTTAAAGTATCTATTTTTTAAGTATGTTGTCTGTCTGTTCAATGTCACATGTATAGATGCTCAAATTATGAAGTCTATTGTGATAACTGACACAGATGACATCTTTGTTAGCCTGAAGAGAGAATCTAAAGAATGTTAAATATGGATGGGTGCTTCTTGTTTTTTACTTCAGAAATAGTTTCTGGAGACCAGAGAAGTTTTGGTTTTTTTGTTTGCCACTAAATAATGTTTTTTCCATAATTATCTTTTCAGCGTTATTGATGAAGTCTAAAATTACTTCTGTATACATCTCTTTGGAATATGTATGCCTCCCAGTATCAATAATGTACTGATGAATTCTCAATATGAAATGTACTAATCCTCACAATGCTTCCAGCCAACACACTGGAAAAGTAGGAAGTTAGGTTAGCAGTTATGCCCACATGTTTTCTTCTAAGCAGATGCAAACTCTCCTTGTGAATACTCCCAGTTAACTGAAGACAAACTAGCTCCAAATCAGAAACTGAAACTGCTGTTCCTGCAACAGTGCTTGAACAAACTGTTGTTATGGCTTATTAACATCAGCATAGGATTGTAATTGCAGATGCATAAATTGTCATTAGGTTGGATCTGGCCAAGTCAGAACATGCATGTGCCTGCCAAAGATTGTGTTGACATGTCCACAGCAACATAAGGGCAGGATAAGTGCAAAGATCCTTAAGTTAAAGAAAATCCACACCAATAAATCTAAATGGCACAGCATCATCTTTATGGCGCAGAATGCCTACTCCTGTCAAGAACAGAACCGAAGGAGGACTTCTGACCAAGTATCATAGATTGATTTGGGTTGGAAGGGACCTTAAAAATTATTTAGTTCTGACAGTTCCAAGGAGAGGGAATTGGCAGCTTCCCTGGACGAATTGTTACAGTATCTCACCACCTTCAGTCTAAGGAATTTCTTCCTAATATCTAACTTAACTCTACCCTCTTTCAGCTTAAAATCATTAGCCCTCATCCTGTTGCTACATGCCCTTCTGAAAAAAATCCCTCCCCATCTTTACTGTAGGCCCCATTCAGATACTAGAAGGCTACTAAAAAGTCTCCCTGGAGTCTTTTCTTCTCCAGGCTGAGCAGCCCCAGCTGTCTCAGACTGTCCTCAGAGGAGAGGAGCTCCACTCCTCTGATCATCTTCATGGTTTTCCTCTAGACTCAGTCCAGCAGCTCCATGTTCTTCCTGTGCTGGGGGATCCACAGCTGAACACAGTACTCTAGGTGGGGTCTCACAAGAGCTGAGTAGAAGAGGAGAATCACCTCCTTTGACCTGCTGGCCACTCTTCTTTTGATGCAGCCTAGGTTACAGTTGGTTTTCTGTGCTGCAAGTGCACATGGACTGCTCATGTTGAGCTTCTCATCAACCAACACCCCAAAGTCCTTCTCCTCAGGGCTACTTGCCATCCATCTCCCAGCCTGTATTGATGTGGGGAATTGCCCCTACCCAGGTGCTGGACCTTGCACTTGGCCTTGTTGAACTTCATGCGGTTTGCCATCCATGCCCCTGATAAAGGATGTGAAGCAGTGTCGATCCCTGTACTTTCATCTGAGGAATGCCACTCATCATGGGTTTCCACATGGACATCAACCCATTGAACTCAACTCTGCGTGCAACCATCCAGCAAAGTTTCTTATCCACTGAGTGTTACATCCATCAAGTCTGTTTCTCTCCAACTTAGAGACCAGGATGTTGTGTGGGACAGCATCAAATGTTCTGCACAAGTCTCTTCATTTATCCACCAACGCTGAAGCCCAATTGTAGGTCAGTAAAAGTGAATAGTTTCTTTTGTCATAAGCTGGGACCATATTGACGTGTATTGTTTCCAGACCAAACCTAACTTAAAGTGTTTCTGCATCATACTTGTGCACATTTCTGCTAATGTCATAGGCACTACTAGTGTGGTTGAGAGCTGTACATATATTACCTAAATAGAGCAGATGTCACGAAAAGCAATAAATTCAATTCAATCTCTCAAGTCTGAGGGACTTTTGGTACCCTGAAATTTGAGCCAGCTTTTTGGACACTCAGTGTTATTCCATAAATTATGGGAAGCCACATTGACCTCTATTCTGACTTTGTTAGGGGTGCTTAATTTGTCACATTGTTCTGGGAGTTGAACGATTTATATCCATGAAGTAAGAGTCAAATAATATAGTTTTGGAAGACGATTCAGTACCAGATTCAAACTGGTATAACTGAGAGCATGTTAGATAGTAGTGAGAAAGGAAATCCTGGTTCTATAAAATCAGTAATACTTGAAAAGTGTTTTAAGTTTAAAAGTCATAACTGTATCTTCTTTCAAAATGTGTGTATTTTTTATTTTCTTTACACAAATAAAATCAGAAATTAGATCTTGTGGAGAACAACCCTCCACAAAAGATATGTCTCAACCAAATTGACTTCAATAGAGAGACTTAGATGAAAAGAAAAAAAAGGAGAAACCGCAACACTGCAGGGAGGGGGCTGCAGGTGGGGACTTACACAATGAAGGACAGGGACAGCCAGCCCCACTTTGCTGTGTTTGCAGCCAGGACCCAGCCCTTGCAGGAACCAAGTCTATTGATATGGCCCGATGTACGTACTCTAAATCAAGTACTTCAGGCACAAGAAAGAAAAGGGAGATGTTAATGTTGCATCTTAGACAGTAATCATTACTCAATGTGTTTGATTTCATTTTTATTCTGTCATAGTCTGTGAAACAAATACAAAATTTTATTGCCTCGTTTTTTTCTTTTTTTTATATTAAAGCTACTATGTGAATATGAAGTATCTGCTTAGGAAATGAGACATACCCCTGTGGTTATGTACTTTTCCTTAATTGTACTGAAATTCTCCATTTTATTAGTGTAAAAAGAAACTTGATCAAGGTCAGACAAAGTCTGTTTTGAATCCAGAATTAAACCAGCTGTCCTGATTTCATTCCAGTGCTTTAACAGTTACCCTGCTTTATTTTATGTTAAAGTACGGAGTCAAAACTTGTAAAAATATGCAGTGATTGTAAAGTGATTTCACTGTTGTTCTTTATGGTTGCACATGCCGATTCCAGCAATTCTTATCTTAAATGGGCTTTAGCTGAGGCTACAGTGTTTGGTGTATTTGATGATTTGGGATTCCTTTAGGATCATAAGAAATAAGTCCAGAAATCCTTATTTAAATCTGCAGCTTAGCAAGTGGAGTGCTTGGTTCTTCATTTTAAGAAAACAAGGAAACAAAATAGAAATGTGCTTTTTGGGGAAGGAAAACAACAACAGAAACCGACACAAACCCAAAAGCCGCCATACAGATTCTGTAAGTTCTCTATTTAGATGTGGTTTATGTTCTTCAGTCATTATTCTGACACTACATCAGACATTACTTTTTAGTTTTGAAATAACACTTGTCATCATTTACCTATTTGAAGAATGAAAGTGAATAACCAAATTGTTGTCTTTCCATGGCCAAACACACTGTTTTGGGTGTTCAGGGCTAGGTGTGAATGTTGGACTGGCAACACTTAAGTGAATGAACATTGGGTGAGAAAGATGCTGTCAGTATTGGTAGGCTCAGAACCTCATCAAACTTTTTAATTCTTTCTTGTAAACTCCATTCGCTAAAATTGCAAGACTGGGTATCTGTAGTGTTGGGGTTTTGTATCTATTTCTGGAATTAAGGCGGGCCTACTTTTGTCTTCCAGAGTTGTTTCCCTTTAAATACAAGTGGGATGATATTACATAGTTGTTTTTTTTTATGATCTGCAAACACAATGAAATATGAGTACAAAAATGCTAAATTAATTACTAGTAATATTAATTTGAAAAATAGAAATAGCAAAAAAAATATAAATTCCATAATCTGTTAACATTTAAAAAATAAGCAATTATTTTAATTATGCAGTTATCTTGTGCAAGCATTTTGAAGGGTGCAAATGCTGACACAACCTGTGTAGATTCTTTAATTCACACAGTAAAAATGGGGAGGGCTCTGAAATACTGATAGGAACACACATTCTCTGATCCCCTACCACAGATGAGAGAACAGAGTAATTAGAGGGGCAAAATGTGTATGTTCACTGCTTTGTTTGTATATAAAAGAGGTTATCTATTGCTGCAAATTGGATTAGCTGTATAAATAGCAGCATAATTTATTTAAAGTCAGAGCTGAAAGGCTTGGAGAAGAATAATGGAAGAACAGAAAGGGAATTGTAAAAACAAAGATAAGGAGGATGCAGCTGTGCTTCTGTACAGGTAACTCAGGTAACTTGTGTATATCTGGATTTATTTTAATACAGCAGAATTTCTTTGTGTTTCAACCATTGACAATGTAGAGAGCTTAAGACTCAACATTGCAGCAGAATCTTTAAACCTGTATATGTAAGGGCTGTTGAAATTACATATTTAAAAGCTGTCATATTTCATAAACTTGTACACATCCTTCTGAGTATCTATAAATATTAATACCTGTATGTCTGTGCTTAATGACTTGCAGAATTGATGTGCCTTCCAAATGGAGATATATATATATGTTGGTTCTTTGAAGTCAATAATATCACTTCTGTTTCACTTCTTTAGTGTTTGGATTTTGTGCAGTGTAGTTCTCATTTAGGTAGTGAAAGGAATGTTTTGGGAAGCTTCCCTGCCTGCAGCCATGGTCATGGCATGAGAGCCACAGACAGGTGGCTGTGTACCGGCTCTGCAGGGAGCTGTTCATGGTCTAAGATGCACAGCTCTTCTCCTGCCTTACACAGCACAAAAAGCAGAACATCTTCCTTCTTGTAGGGGCTGCTCAAATGAAGAACAGTAACGCCATATGGAAAGGCAGTGCAATTTGGTGCAAGCTTATTGACTTTTTTTTTTAAGACGACTTTTAGGTTTTTTATTATGTTGGATTTTTAATATATTTGTTATTTTTTCTGGTCTTTAATTAGCATCTTCCCCAATGAGGTTCACTATATTTTTGGAAGACATGAAAATGGTAAATGCTTTCAAGTTTGCATGTCATTTAAATATTTCTTGAAATGATTTGGGTATCTTAGTAGAAAGTATCCTTTTTATTATTTAACAAAACTGGTTTTGGGTTGTTTTTTTTCCCTGTGTTTTTTTTTATTATTATTTTTTTTTCTTGTGTGTAAATAGGCTGCTTGACAAGAACAGTTATGATTTTATTAGAAGTTACAATTTGTTGCATGTAATATGTACCTTGATTTTTCTAATAATGATGGTTTTACAGACCAAATTTTTCTCTTCAGTAAATGAGATGCTTTATTTAATTTCCAGTCTTTAATGCAGCCTTCTAAAGAGGGATCTTTGTGAGTGCAAAGTTGGTTGTCATGTTGCTACTGTGTGTTTCTGACCAGAATGCAAAGTAGCTTTAATCCATACATTCTTTTTTCCTGTACTGGGATAGCTGCCAAATCCATGTCAGCGATTAACTGCTGAGTGTGTCATCTGTAACAAAATCAGTTCATTGTTTCTCGGCTAGTTAACAGTCAGTTAAAAGGCAGGAACAGCTTAAATGAAGGGAAGGACTGCACTTTTTGTGTCTAAAATATTCAGGTTGTTAAAACTGCTTAGAGGAAAAAAAAAAGTTCAGAGAGGGATTTTTCAGGTAGGCAAAAATGCATAGCTGATTCATCAAAACATGCTAGATCAGTGGATAATTAAGTTATCTGATTAAATTATAGTCAGTTACAGGTGATTTTCAATACAGGGTTATATAATGCATTATTTAAGTTTGAGTTTCACTCATGTAAAAAGTAAAACGACCCCCCCAAAAAAAAAAAAATAATAAAAAAATCTAAAACCAACAACCAAAAAAATCCATCAACCCTACAAAAGTCTAAAAATTCTGGAAGTGGAAGCGGAGGAATATTATTTTTTAGCATGTGCTTGGTGCAGGAACAAATAGTTTTGAACTGATTGAACAATTTCCATCTGAAAATGTAAAGATAACTTCCATCTACAAGAGCAAGAAAAAATGTGGAATCGCCTTTACAATAATGATTGTGTAAGATAACTTGGTTTTAAGGTCACAAAGGCATTTGAGGGGTATGTTGTAATGCTGTGCCTACAGAAGGTCACTAGAATCTCTTACCTAGAGAGTACTATTCTGCACTCTCGATGAGTTATTTTTGGAATTAAACCCTGAAATTTCTCCTTTACGTTTGTATTTAATAAATAAGTACATTGAAATTTATTACTTAAGTAATAAGAGCTAATAATTGAAATAATAAAAAATAATTATTTTTTCAGGGACGTTTTTCTAGAACTCTCAGATGTGTAAAACCTGTCCTATTATTTACCAAGCAGTGAGAATTAACCTTATTTTCATGTCATTTTCTCATTATGCGTTAGCAATGATTAATTAAGTAAAAAATCTGACATTTAAAGTAGATAGCATTTCACTACGTTTAAGGTATGCTTGTAGAGTCTACTTACATAAACTGAATGTAATGCTTTATAAATGCTTTGACTTTACAAAATAACTAGTGCTTTCTAAACAATGGAAATAATAGTAATTTTGACCATTAGAAACACAAAAGTATGAAATGTCTGTGGAATTAACAAAAACTGTTTTGGGGACCTCTAAAGAAGAATCTGGTGTTTCAAGAAGTCATAGCCAAGTAAGCTTCACCAAGCTGTCACTGAAAACATGACATCAGCTTCTTAGTGTTTGTATTCTTTGCAGAGATGATCTGAGAAAGTGACTCATCTTGAAGAACAAGGATTTTATTTTGGACTTTTGTCTGTGCTTTTAAAAAATTAGTGGTAAGGTTCTGGAGAATCACTGTACTATCTGCAAAGAGGAATATTCAGAATTACTGATTCTATTCCACTAGTCATAAGACAATTATGAAATATAAAGTGCCTTGAAGCTGGCAAATTATTATAGCTGGAAGAACTGGAAGAAACAGCTGATTCTTTAAACATCAGAATAGATGCTCTCCAATTTACAAAATTTATATGAGTGTAATAGTGAAATGCATAAGAAGTTGTGAGAAAACACAGATGACAAATAGATGAAGTTTTGCAAGTTTAGATGATGCTAATTTGTCACTACTTTCATGTAACTACTCTTCAAGTTGCAACCTTGTATACCTATTAAAGTATACCGATTAAAGTATTTAATACAAAGAGAGGGTTCTCAAGGTTATGGAAACATCTGGTTTCTAGTTCTTGATCATGGTCAGATGCTATTTCAGGCTCACATTAAATCATGAAATGGCATCATAACTCGATTTTAATGTGTCCTTAGTTGGCAGATCTCATCAGTGTTTCCTTGTTAGATCTGAATGTTTATTTTTTTGCAAAATACTAACCATGGGATTTCCACCTGAATTCTGTAAACACACTAGGCTAAATTTAGTTCAGTGAGAGACTTCTAATTTAGAAATAATGTGCTGCTTTTAAAGACACTTTTGTAGCACATAATCTTAATTTTGATATTTTATTCTTCATTTTATGATACATTAAAACTTGTGACTAAGGAATGCAGTAGAAGTAAATATTGTAAGTTAATTCATTTTTTTTTTTTATTCTCTGTCATTATTCTATATTTTAGAAAAGATAAACAAGTGTAATTAAAAAGACTTCATATCTGTCATGAGATTGATATATTTTATATTGTGCTCTTTGCCCAGAATGGAGATTCTGTATTACAATTAAATCAAACAGAACACTCTCAAATATATATAATGAGAAGATTAATTTGAAAGAATGTAAAGCTGCTACTTTCAAGAGCAATTACATGTGACAATGACATTATTTTTATATTTAATAAGTCCTGAATGACTAAACCAAAACAAAAATGTAATGGAGAATAGGGAATCACATGCCAAATATAAAAAAAAGACTGATACCCAAATATAGCTTTTGTGCAATTTTAAATATCTCAAAAAATATGTAAATCCAGAGCTAGACATGTAAAATTAATGAGCATTTTTCACATGACTAACTGTCTCCATCTTTGCTTTGCTCTACATTTTGTAGTAAAGCTAAATTGGAGGTTTGACATTTTTAATTTTGTTTTTTTCATGGAACCTCTTGAGAACTTCTTTTAGTCCTGGTATTTTTGTATACAGCTGTCTGCATTTGGAAAAGGGAGAAGTTTTCGAAGGCTGTGTGTTGTAGGAACCGCGGTGCCTTGGGCTGGAAATCTCCAGAGGGCCAAATGCTGATGTGGTGTCTTCCTTGTTTTTCAGCCCCTTTGCTTTTTCCTCCTTGGCTTCATTATATCCAGTAAAGCCTTAACGATGGAAGAAACTCTTGGAGGTGCATAGGAGTGAATTGCATTGCTAGTGTAGATCATGAAAACAGCAGGATGACTACTACATCATTCAAATGTTGCATTTGCTTCTGTTTGTTTTCTAAAGCTGTTTATGTTCTCCTCGAACTGCATATTGAATTGTGAAGCTCGGCGGTCCAAGTGGCACAACAGACCTTGAGGAAAACCTTGTACTTTTCCCATGTAATGCTGCAGTCTCTCTCTGAAGAGAGCAGCCACATAATGTCTCTGACAATTGGGTTTTTTTTGTTACTGTCTCTTAAAATATACACTTGTCTGGTTTTGTTTTGGATGTATTAAGAGAAGCAGAAGCTGTGACTAACTGGTCTCTTGCCCTGTTTGCCTCAAATTGCTTTCTGTTTTGTTTCTGTTATGCAGTCACACATACACACACCCTCCACTAGGTGAAATAGTGTAGCCCTGCAGGATTACATTTTAACTGATTTTCCAGTTTGGTGACTGCTGCTGAGCCTTCATAATGAATTCCTCTATGTTCTAAATTTTTAATATTCCATCTGAGAATATTTTCAGATTTTTTTTTATCGAGTTTTAACTTCCATGTATGTTAATGTTGGCAATAGGTACAAAGTATATGCCAGAGTTAAGCAGTTAAATTCAGGTTCTGTTTTTATTGTTTAATGTTAAATAATAATTTAAAATTCTTAAATTCTTCCCACTGTCTCTATAAATAGGTAGCTTATTATTAAATTGTCTCCACCTGGTGGCAGTATGTCATAACTAGCAACAAAGTAACAAGCAGAACTGGAGTTAATCAAATATAGTTAAGTCAGATGAGCATTTATTGCTTAAAAAAACCCCTGTAGATTAAATATTTTAAAGCTGAACTGTAGTGTTTTGTATGCATTTTGATGTCAACACTATGTGCATCTTGAACTAATAAGTATCCCATGCATAAGTGCCTTTAAAATGCAAGTCAGTTACGAAAATCTCTGTTAGCATAACTGTATTAATCCCTACATTACTTCACTTGAACAGAACAATGCAGGTACTTTGCTGGGTAAAGTCAACACTAAAAACTGTTTTACATATATTCTGCTTATTTCTGCAGTTATAAAATATGGATTAGGTTGTGCAAAGTTTGCATAATGTGTTGTCTTCAGGCATATTTTTGTATTCTGTTTCAAAGAAATGCTTGTTGCTGAAGTGCTGAATTGCCCATTTTCCTCAGTGAAAAATGAAACATTTTCAGAACAATAAAGGCAATATCAACCTGTCTTACCAAAATATGCTTTTAAGAACGTACCTACACGGCTTTCTTTTTCTTCTTTTCATCTCATATTTGTCAGAACAAGGTTTACATTTGAAGTTATACAAGCAATTCCATATTATTTAAGAAAAATCTATGTATTACTAAATATGTACAGAAAAAATGTAATTACTTGGATATCCAAAGCTGAGTGTTTGTTTTTTTTTCTTACAAATAAAGTATTATCTTAAATGTTAAACATTTACATCTCTATCTAAAATTTCAGGGGTACTCCAGAGTGATTCTGTGTTCTTTTGAAAAGGAAATTACAGCTAATGCTGTATTTTTGAAAATTCCTGTGGTCAAAGGAAGCGTCAGTGTCTCTGGATGGTATAAAGGGCTTTTCCTGGCTTAAGACTTGTATGAAAGGTTCCTTTCCCATTGGGAGAGATTTTTAAGCCAACAGTTATGGTTTCTCCTGTGGAAAACACTTAAGTTGGTGTTGGTTTTTTTGTGTGGACTTGTTTTTTTGTTTTGGTTTTGTCAAACGATACCACTGTTTTAGTTGCTACAGTTTGAAGTTACAATGGTCACAAATATATTTCTTTACTGATTTCTCCCACCCTCCCCCCAAAAAAACCCCAAAAACCAAAATAACTCATAGTGTCAAAGCACCTTCATCAGAGCTAATTAGCAGATGAGAACTTGTAGGAAATCATGTTTTGCTGATTGAAAAGCTTTTACATTTATTTGTTTGTATGTATTTTTTCATCTGTTCAAATATATCCAATATTTTTTTAAATTTTTGTTTTTAAAAATAGGTCTCTATTGACTAGTCTTTATGTAGTGTAATTATTTTGATACTGTTATTTAGAAAATGTGCTGGTTTGTGATGAGTTCTTTATTGGTTTGAACACAACTGTAAAGAACTTACAGCTTGAGAATCTCATATGGGAAAGCTAAAATTAGTTTGTTAGAGGAAAGAAAAAGCAATCTGAAAGAGAAGCCTGTATCTTTGTGATGAAGTACGTGGTCTGATCTCAGACCTTTTCTTGATGCTTGCATATCATGTAGATTGTTTATTTTAAGCTGTTTTTTTAAGCTGGTTTTGCCCAAGTCAGGTACTATGATGTCTTTATACTGCCTCAGAAGTTTAGACCCTCAGATCCCCAGCTGTCCATATTGTCTCAGAAAATTTAACCTCTTTTAGATCTGATCCTTGCTGTTTTCCTTCTGGGAAAGCAAGGAGACTTCTCCTGTGGCCAACTCATTCTTCTTCACTTGTATAGTGTGAGGGGAAATAGCAGCCCTGTGAAACCTGCCCTCTCCCTTTCACTTTGTGTACTTGCTCTTAGAGGAAGCCTATGGGTGTCTTATTTCCTCTGTACAGCTCTCATATCTTGAGTCACATTCATGTCTTTGCGGCTAGTTTTCACTTTAGGAGAATCAATATTGTGTGCTGTTGGTTGGTGTGTGGGTTTTTGGTGGTTTTTGTTTTGGTTATTTTGAGGTGTGTGTGTTGTGTATGTGTGTACTCACAATGATGGAAAAGACAGAAGTGTTTTTTTCTTTTATTTTGCTGCTTTCTATGTTGAAAGAAAAACAAGGAGACAGCTGATGAAGTGGACAATAATAGACTTGATGAGATATTTGAAAATTTTGTTAAGGTAAACCAAATAATTACTGGGTTAATAATTGAGCAAAAATTACATCGCTCATGATGAGGAAATAAGTACTTACTGTTAAGTACTTTTTACTTCTTTAAAATTGAGTAGTAATACATTCCATCATTGTTGTAATGATATCTGAAATAGTAGAATAAAACATAGTCTTTTCATCCTGATCTTTCTCAAAGTACTTCTCTCCTCCTGGCTCCCCCATAAACTATTGTAACCTGAACTAATCTGTGAAAAAGAAGTAGACATCTGAAAGCAAGCAATTTTTTAAAGGCAAGAACAACAGAAATATAACCAAACTGTATTTCTAGACATAATGTTCATGCTTCTCCCATAGAGGGTATATGCTTTCAACTGAATTGGTAATGGAGTTTATTCTACGACCTGACTTCTCATCCCCAAAATAGTAGAATTTGATGCTACAAATTGTCTGTGAACTTAGACATCTGCAAAGAGTATCCATATTTAGAATGGCCTTTAATAAAAATTCTTGTGCTGTGTCATGGAATTTCTTCATATCACCATTCATTTTAATATTAAAGAAATTCATAAAATCTAAACAGCTGAGTGTTTATAATGTGATGTACCTTTACATATGCAATTGCTGCTACCTCCAAAATGAACTGTATAATCCCATTTTGTGGAAAATATTTTGGAGTGATGCACCCTAAGGGTTTAGGAGTTACAGGATATCATCATATCCCTGTTGAGGTTTAAGGAATTATTTCTAATTGTACATTAACATGTAGTTAAGACTGGTTCTTAGGCTGGTTCTAATAAGTTAAACTTATGCAAAATATATATACAATAATAGACTTTTTTTCTTTTCTGTTTGTTTTGTTTGTTTGTTTTCCTCCAAAAGCATTGGAATATTTTGAGCTTTAACATTTTTCCAGTAAGGGCATGAATGAACTGATATTATCATAGCATACCCTTGTCTGGCACTCCTTGTGTATATCGTGGTATTCAACATTGTCTTAAAGAGAAAAAGCTTTATGAATAAATGTAGTGCTTTTAGAATAATAATGGTTATGCAGTAACATTTTAAATATATACTGTGTTTTTCATACCTTTCTCTGGCTTCTAAGTCAAGACAGGACAATAAGGTAAAATTTTACATTACCACTTACTCAGTGAGGGAGTGAAAGTCAGACTCCTGATGTATTGCTGGAGTTGCCAGGATGTTTTGATTTGGGGGAGACTGAATCCATACTATGTCAGAAAGACAGATGAACTCTTACACACTCAATTGCTTTTCTTGTGGTTCTTGGAGTCCATCCAAGTGTATTTCATGGTGTGTCTCAATATAGTGCCTGGTGCTTTGGTGCTTTGGGTTGAAAAAAAATTTTCTTTAATAGTAGTGTTATTCTAAGGAGTAATATGAAATACTGCTTAGTTGGTTTTGTTTTTGTTGTTGTGTTTTGTTTAGTGGTGGTTTTTTTTCCTTTCCCTCTAACTTTCTAGTCTTAAAAATATATGTGAACTATTTTTGGTCAGCAATTAATTAAGAATATACCAGTGTTGAAATTAGGTAACTGCACTTCTTTAGAAAATACATGTATACTTTTAATAAGATTGAAATTTCAAGCGCCTAAGCCACTGTGTGTTTTAAGGTTTTGGAAACGGAGTAATTTCTCTTTGGATCCTTCAATTGCTCTAACAAGAATAAGTTAATATTAAAGTGTGGTATTGACATCTGAAGAGTCTGTATTGCATATACTGTAATGCTGAGGGACTTATGTAATACTTGATCTGAACCATCTTTTGACTGCACCTACATCCAGTAAGTAAAGCATATTCTACTTTAGGCATTTGTGATTATATTAAGATTGTTATACTTGTTTTCCTGTCAGGGACGAGGCTAAGTTGCTGAGTTCCAGCTGTCTGTAAATTTTCACTGCATACGAAGGAAGACAAAGAAGGAATCTTACTCTTACAAATAACAGAAAGTCATTAAATTTGGAGTCTGTGTGCAGAGTCACTTTGGGGATTAAAAATAACCATCTCTAACTTGGAAATGAGTAGTACTCAGTTAAATATTCTAAGATATTTCTTTAATGTACTCAAATGTTTTAACCTTCTGTCAGTCACAGTAGGGAAATATAGGACAGACCTAAGAGGATGGAGTATCATAGATTTTTAAATGTGATAGAATTGAGGGAATATAGCTGAAAAATGTTTTGAGATTCAGCAGAAGCCTTTTCAGCACAGAAAATAATTTAGTCATATGTGACGCATATGCTTATTGACTATATAGAAGGCAAAGAAAATTAAGAAGCTTTGAAAATTTTCATGTCCTGTTTCTCTTCCATTAAAGCTCAACCCTTCATACTTCATTCTCACTAGCTCCTGAACGTGCATCTGCAATGTTGAATCTGTGGCTCTTTTCTCATGCCTGTTGCTTTGGCAATGAACCATAGTGGCTCAGCCCTGCCAGTTTTTGGGATTGTGGCTATCTTGTCACCAGGGAACAAGCAGTCTCAATTTCTGGAAATTGCTGAGATTTCTTTTAAATTGAACAACTGGCAAAAAATTTGAGTATAAATATATTTGAGATCTTTGTTACATGTTCTTTCTGGTTGGGTGGGGTTTTTTTGTTTTGTTTTAAAATTCAAAGTATTTTCTTACAATCATATATCATAACATTGATTTTTATCTAAAGCTGCAGTAATATCCTTTTTAATTCTAGGATGGACTTGAATGTCAAACTGTGTTTTGACACATCTGTCCTCAAAGCAGAAAATAATTCTGTCCGTCATTCCTCAGTTCTGTTCCTCAATTCTTTAAATGTTACCTGCTAGAAAAATTACAGGACTAGCATTAAACTGTGTCCTTTTACACTCAAAGTTTTGTTGAGGGCAAAAAAGGAAGCACCCTATATGTGGAGTAAATTTATTATTATTCCAATTATGTTTACCAGTTTAGTCAAAATGGAACTAACATTTGTTGTTTTTAAGGTCAACAACTTCCATAGTTCTCAATACTAGTGGAAGCTAAAGGTTAGTCAGCATCCCAAAGTCTTTGCCAGCAGAAGTGTGATGTTTGTGGTGGTGTTGCCTTCCTCAGTTTTGAGTCTATTTGGAGCTTACTTTGAAGCAGCAGACTATTTTCTATTTGGGTTTTTGTTTGTTTATTTTATGTGTGTGTATGTCTTCTTTTGTTGTTTTTTTGTTTTTTAAAATTTTTTATTTTTTATTTTTTAATTATTATCCCTAGATTCATTAACAGAATTTCTACTTAAGAGCTGTTGACTGACCATAGACATTATGATTGCAAGCTCAACTAAAGCTAACATTGAGGAAAAAGTCACCTCACCGCTAGATGACAGCTGTTGTGGTCAAAATAAACTATAATCAGCTCAGGCCAATACAAGTCTAGAGAAGTCCATAATCAGAGAAGTTAATGAAAAATCATGTTTACTTTACACATCAATTTATTGTAGAAAGGAACAGTTCATGAGTCTAGTACTTAACTTCCGCTATACATTATCTTTCTTTTGAACTATACCATCCTTCTTAAATTCTCTTTTCTCTCTATGGATTTTTTTTATATGGTTCCAAGACAGCATGAGAAGTTACCTATTTCTGCAAAAGATTAAGATTTAATTAACATTTACTGACACCCTTTTTGTCCAAGTGAGTGTGCAATAGAAGTGAAAGAATGATACATATTCAGCTCCCCAAATAATGAACTTCTGAAAAGCCAAAGAAAAATGGCAATTCTCTAATAGCTGCTTTCTCATTTCTCTCTCAAAAGCTACTTTCTCCAAGCAGGATTTATTTTAGGCAAATCTGTGAAAAAAACCATATTTCACTAATGGGATTGCTTGTGAAATTTAATTAGTTTATTATACTTCATACAGCAAATTATTTCATCATGTGGTATTAGTTGACCTTTTCATGATGAATAACAACTACAGTTCATGTCTTCTAATGTGTAAATTTCACAACACCAAACCAGTAAAAATTAGCAATTTCTATGCATGTTTTTTCTTACTACATTAAATGCTTAAATTAGTCCTTTGGTAAGTTTTTATTTGATCTTACAGTATGTATTCTAATGCATAGATCTGCTACTGTAATATCTCCAATTTATTTAAATGTAGTGGTGAGTATGTTCATTAAAGAGCAAAAGAACAAGGGTTTTATAGAAAATAAAATTTTCTCCCTGGTGAAATAAATTTAAGTTAAATACATATTTAACATATAATAAATCCATCAACTAGTCTTCTTACAAAAATATACCCAAAATTACCTAATAGGTGCCACTGATTGTTTCTGACCCAGGAAATGGTAGTTCATTCCAAATATGGAAACAGCATTGCTTGTGGTCAGCCTCCAATATTTGATAATGTAGAACTTGAATGAATCATTATTCCAGTATTTCAGTTTTATTCATCTGAAATTCACCTGCAGTCAGTGAAATGTATTAAAATAAAAGAATACAAAGAAAATAAATAACTGAAAGCCCATAATGCCCTTACGTGACACTGTGAGCAGGGCCTGTTAATTGTATATGTAGATTTCTGCTTATTTTTATATCTAAGTTTAGCAATAGGAACAAAAGTGAAAGACAAAGTGTATGCTTAAAAAAAAATTAACTACTAAATTTTGTAACTTGATAAAAAGACATCTGAAATTCAGCTTCAGAAGTTAGTTATCATTTCATATAATGGCTTGAAAATGATCCTTGTAGATTTCCTCATTGCTTTGAAAATCAGTTTTAGTTTGCTGTTTTGCAGACCATTGGCAATATTCTCTTGTTTCTATCAGACAGTAATTATTTTGCCTTTTCATTTAAATCTCTGGTAATAGCTTTGAAGCTTAAATTAGATGAGAGAACATAATTTGCAAAAACTATCTAAAGATACAGAAGAAGAATAAATGGAAGTTTTGAAAGTGCCAGAGTACGTTATTATTTAGTTCTCTAACTGGGCATCCAGTGATGCAATTTTTGAAATGCAATAGAGCCTGGCTGGTTTTTAGGTAAAGAGGCACCTTACAAGTTCAGCTCAATCGAAAAAGTAACTACTGAAGTTACAGGAAACTCCATTGTTGGCCAGCTGCCTTTTTTTTTTTTTTTTTTTTTTTTTTTTTTTTTGAGAAGCAAAATTAGAAGTTTGCTGTACTCTGAGCTCTCTTCTGCACATCTTTTTAAAAAAAACAAACAAGCACCTCTGTTAGTTCCTTCGAACTACCTTTACCCTTTCTGGACTAACTTGAATTAGCTTACTGTCATTGCTTAAAACAATATTGATTGCTACAAGTACTTCCATGGTTGTGGTGGGGCTTTTGGGCACGTTTGTTTTATTAGGGTTTTTTTGTTGGGGTTGTTTGGTTTTTTTGGGTTTTTTTGTGGGTGATGTATTTGTTTTGTTGTGGGGTTTTTTGTTTGTTTGTTTTACACAGGTCTGCAACTACACAATCCTTTTGTTTTACTGTGGTGAAGATAACTTATTTGTTTATGCTCTTGAATGACAGTGCTCTATTTTTGACACTACAACAAATAAAATTTTAGTCTCTAGCCAGTACTTTTTATCCTTGCTGATAAACTGTCAGTTGTGGCAAATGTGATTGTAAATCCTAAAGATATAGGATGCTTGAAGGTATCACTATCCTTTGCAGGAGTCAAGATGGAACAAACGTATTATACAGCATATTTTACATCATGAGAATGGTGACATGAAGAAAAAACTTTTTTAATTAGAAATCTTTTCTTCAGCTCCTTTGTTGTTTGAAGATGTACTTAGACTGTAATTTTTCTTCCCATGGTCATTCTTGATACTGCTTCAATTTGCCAGTTATCCAAACTATTAAAATTCTTCTCTTTCACAGTGCTATCCTTCTAAGTCTTAAAAAAAAAGGGCCGTCTTAAATTTAAGAATTAGAGCAGAGGCAGCCATCATTATTTCAAACTCCATTCAAACTCCATTTGTAGTGTCTGAAATAAGAAGGGAAGGTATACAGAAGCTACAGCGGTGAGGTGGTAGGTTTCTTAAAAAATCAGAAATTTCAGGGACCTGCTTAAATGCAAACTCACATTGAAGCACTTTCAATGCTAATAGAACTCCAGCACTGTTGTTTAACTTCTGGATGTTGCTAGTTGCAGCCGTAGAAGTATTAGGTCTTGAAGCATTTCTTCATTGTGTACAGCTCAGTCTCAAGTTTGCAGATATTATGTTAATGTTAAAATATTTTAAATTATAGTAAATTAGATGTGTGTGTCTGAGTCAAAACAGCTGAAGAGGGGCTGAGAAAGAAATAGATATGCACCACTTTGTTGTGTTTATGTAGTTCCTCTTCCTTGATAATATGGCAGTAGGAAGATTCCATACTAAGCAGTCTGAGATTTTAATAGTAGCATCTATCAGTATATTAATTTGACATCTAAATAAATGCTGTTGATGCTAATTCTAGAATTAAGCCTTGTTGAAGTGATTAACCTACCTCTCCAGTTTTTCTGTCACCTGAAAGCAATTCCATTTCTCTCAGTCACCATTTCTGCTTTTTAATGGCAGATGACTAATACAGTAAAATATTTTTGCAGGCTTTGTGTAATATCCATACATACACAGACTCACACAATTCTTTTTTTTTTTTTTTTT
>NW_009952884.1:1961227-1966494 GCF_000747805.2 Chaetura pelagica | reverse complement strand
CACAATTTTTTTTTTTTTTTTTTTTTTTTTATTTAACGAGTGGAACTCCATAATGGTACCCAAACTAGAAGCAATTTCTATGAGTTCTGATTTTTTCTTTCTCAGGCTGAATTCAAGAAATCAAAGAAACTAAATATGTACTTTTAAGGCCGTCCCATTTGAGGAAAAGTTTATCTTCTTGGGGAAGGGCAACAGATTTTTTCATTCTCATCCTCATATGGGCAGGAAAAAACTCTTCTTAGTTGTTAAAGCTTCTTAATGATAACTGTGAAATACCAGAACTCTTGTAGGAAGTGTCTGATAGTTTTAAAAGGTCCTTGTTTTGAGTTCTCTAGGAAGCATCTGTGATGGCAGAACAGCTTTCCTAAGTGTTACTACTCTGCTCTTACCCTAGTCTGGACACAGCTAAACAATAGTTTGTATTTGGTGATGTTTTTAGTGATAATCATCTCAAGGAAAACAGAGAAATACTTCTTTATTTTCCTCAGCCTCAGGGACAATGTCAAATATCTTAGGTTCGGTGTGATTTTTGGATAGAGGAAATACAACTGTGAATTCTCAAATTCTATCTGATTGATAAAGAAATTGAGATCAAATATCAGTCAACAGGGAATACATTCATAAGTGAACAGACATATTAAATTTCCAGTGTGGAAAGAGAACTGATGAATGAAGGTATTATTTGGAAATGAAGTTAGTTGACCATAATCTTAATGGAAATGCAGTGGAAAGCAGTAACATGGATCAGGAGCATTTTGGCTGACATGTCTATGGGAGACAGATCAGGCATAAATGGGGAGATTTTTTGTGTGTGTTATTTATTTTGTTTGTTATTGAGTGACTGGAGAAGGATCTGGGAAGGAGGGAAACAATGCAGTAGATGATATAGTAGTGAATAATAGGCATAACAAGTCTAGTGAGAAAACGGTATTAACAACTCTTATTTACTGTAGCTAAAAAGAGTGATTTGTGGAACAGTCTTTGTTATTGCTTTTCTTTAAATCCTGGTCTCTAGAGTTCCCTCTAGCTATGTTTTTACAGAATTGAAAAAAATTATAGAATTAAGTTTAAAGAGCATAGAAAAAATATGATCCAGTTTCTTACACTGCTAAAATTCAAGGCATTATGTCACGGTAAGCTATGAGGAAATTTACACTTGCTCCATTTTTTTTTTCACTGATGGGCAGAGTTTGTCTTGCTGTTTCTTTACATTTATTTTTCTGGCACAATATCTGTCAGTGGAGTTTCCTGCCTGTTCTAAGTACTCCTGTGGAGATAAAATGACTTTCCATCTCTTAATAGAGTAGGAGATCCAAATACAGAAGTACTAGTTTACTCATCCTAAAAAGTTAGAAAACCCCAAAACTTTTAATTTCACAGTCTCTTTAGTGCAATTAGTTAATATAATAATATCACAGTGATTTATACTGGATTGCATGTTGTAGCGGAGAAAATAAACAAAATAAATTTAATGAGTCAAATAGAGTATTTTTAATACCTGAGATAATTTGCATACCTTAAAAATCTTTTCATATGATGACCAGTGATAGGACAAGGCGTAATGGGTGCAAATTGGAGCATAGGAGGTTCAAGGTGAATATCTGAAATTTTTTTTTTACTGTAAGAGTGACAGAGCCCTGGAACAGACTGCCCAGGGAGGCTGTGGAGTCTCCCTCACTGGAGACATTCAAAACCCACCTGGATGCGTTCCTGTGTGATGTGCTCTGGGTGACCCTGCTCTGGCAGGGGGGGTTGGACTAGATGATCTTTCGAGGTCCCTTCCAACCCGTAGGATTCTATGATTCTGTGATATGTCCAGAACAAGTAATTATTTCTAAAACATCAGGGCTTTATGCAGTCTTTTTGCCTAACTTTTCATTATCTGGATTTCTTTTGGATCCTGTTGCTCAGAAAAACTTAAAATATAAAAAATGTGTTATGCTTTTTTTTAAGATTATGCTTGTGCTTTATTTTTCTTAAGTGAACTATGTATTCACAGGTACACTGAAATTTGTTTTGCTTTCTCCAAATTAAAAGATTTGTGATGAAACCAGAAGACTTGCATGGCATTTATAGAACCATAGTAGTTTTGGGTTTTTTTTTCCCCAGTACCTTCTCAGCAAAAAGCTGAGTCCCATCAGAAAGCATAATTTCAGTTACAGAAATATTCGCTTTGAATTTAATCCTGAAATGCAATTTTGTGTTTTCAAGCAAATGTAAAAGCAAACAAAACTTGCATTCAGTCTTGACCTAACGTTTACAGTAGTTTTGGAATAAACCTTGAAAATGAGTTACACTTTCTCATTCCAGCTAATGCTGGCATATGAAATGGAAGAAGTATGTTTATTAGCACATCTTTATTTTGTGTTGCTGTAAGAAATCAGTTGCAGTAATATGATCTCACAATGAGTAAAAAAGGTTTTGCTATTCCCTTTTCTGGTTCTGTGGGGAGCTGACTTAAAATGTGGATATAGTCATAGTAAATGGGGTCACATCAGGCTGGTGACTGGTCACTAGCGGGGTTCCACAGGGATCCATCTTAGGGCCAGTACTCTTTAATATATTTATGAATGACTCAGATGCAGGACTTAAAGGCATATTTATTAAGCTCACAGATGACACCAAACTGGGAGGACCGGTTGACACTCTCAAGGGCAGAGAGGTCCTGCAGAGGAATCTGGACAAATTAGAGAGCTGGGCAATCGCCAATTGCATGAAGTTTAACAAGGAGAAATGTCAGATTTTGCACCTGGGCCACAGTAACCCCGGATGTACACACAGTCTGGAGAGCGAGAGGCTGGAGAGCAGCCCTGCAGAGAGGGATCTGGGGGTTCTGGTTGATGACAAGTTGAACACGAGCCAACAGTGTGTCCTTGCAGCCAGGAGAGCAACTGAGTCCTGGGCTGCATCAAGCACAGCCAGCCTGTCGAGGGAGGTGATTGTCCCACTTGACTGCACTGGCGTGGCCCCATCTTGAGTACTGTGTGCAGTTTTGGGCACCACAGTACAAAAAGGATATAAAGCGACTAGGAAGTGTCCAGAGGAAGGCCACAAGGTTGGTGAAGGGTGTGTAGAGGAGAAGCCGTGAGGAGTGGCTAAAGGCACGTGGTCTATTCAACCTGGAAGAGAGGAGGCTGAAGGGACACATCACACCTCATCACAGCTTACTGCTTCCTCATTAGGGAAGGAGGAGGAGTAGGAGTATGCACTGGTGTCTTCTCGCCGGTGACCAATGATAGGACCTGGGGGAATGGTAGGAAGATGTGCAGGAGGAGGTTTAGGTTGGACATTAGAAAGAGACTCTTCACCCAGAGGGTGGTGGAGCACTGGAATAGGCTCCTCAGGGAAGCAGTAATAGCAATAAGATTGACAGTATTCAAGAAACACTTGGACAACACCCTCAGGGACCTGGTGTGAACTTTGGGGTTGTCTTGTTCTGAGGCAGGAGTTGGACTTGGTGATCCAGGCTGTCCGAGGACGTGGCTGAGCCACCATCTCTGGAGACATCTAAAAAGACGGATGTGATGCCAGGGGACAGGGTTTAGTGGTGGATGTGGCAGAGTTAGGGTAGTGGTTGGACTTGATGATCTTAATGATCTGGTTTCCAACCAGAATTATACTGTGCTATAAGATGTAATTTGACAACACTAACTTGTTAGTTTGATCTCAGTAGGATCAGATCAGCTGAATTACTGAGTAGTATATTCTATAAATGTGTGTCTTATGCAGAAGTTTTATGTTCCTTTGGTACCTTGACTTCTGCAATAATTTATGTTACTTAAAGATTGTATAAAGCCTTTGGATTTAATTTAAAATTGATCTAGTATTGCATATGCTATGTCATGAAATATTTTCAATAGCTATTTTTAATTAAAAAGTTGAAATTGAGGGAATGAAATTTTTTTTCTTTCCAAATACGAATTGGAAATGCAAATTGAGGAAAGTGAACTTCCACAAACACCAGTATGAAAGTAGCAAGTCTTGTTTATAAATGAATCTAAACATGCAAACCAGGTGGAAACTGGTTCCCCTAATTCTTTTGGCATTCTAATCCTAGCTACTGCCATTTAAATTTTTTTTATTTTATTTTTTCCCCTTGGTCAGTTCTCTGAATCTGCCATTTTTTTTTATTTTTTAATGTAATGTGAACAACCTTTAACACTTAGCTTCATTAATCTGAAATATTTATTAGAAAATTCCAAATATTAAAGAAAATGAGGCAGTTTAGTAGAAAGTTCTGTTAGTGGACTGGAACTATTATTAGTTGACAGTATGAATGAGCTTGTTTGCAAAGCCAATGGACTCCCCCTTGTTTAGTTGAATCTTGTGTTGATCTGTAGGAAACTTTTGCTCTTTACTGTCCTATTCTTCTTGACCACAGAATGAGAGGGAGCATTGTCTTGGTTCCCAAGTTCTCTATCAAATGTTTCAGAGCTTGTAGCCACTTCCAGGATCTCCCCTTTAACTGTCAATAATACCTGTATGAATAAGCATTAAAGGGAAGTGGTCTTGGAAATGGAAGAGCCTCATCAGTCTCTGCCATGTCCAAGATCATAGTTCTGGGTGAGCAAACCCATGGGTCAGGTCAGAAGATGGATAACTGTCACTCACAGGAGGAGTCCCTCGTGATTGGTACCTATCATGTCTGCTCTTTAGTGCTGTCTGCTTCCTTGAGCAGGTATGGCCAGCCCAAGAGCATTCCAAACACAGCTTGTTCCAACTTTCCTGTTGCCAGGGCTGCTCCTGAACCTGGCCAACAACCAAAGTTACAGGATCATAGAATCACAGAATTGCCTTTGCTAGAAAAAAAACCTTCAAGATCGTCAAGTCCAACCATTAAGCTAACACTGACAAGTCCTTATCTAAATCGTATCCCTAAGTATTATGTTCATATGACTGTTAAATATCTCCGGGGATAGTTACTCCACCACTGCCCTGGGCAGCCTGTTCTAGTATCTGATAACCTTTTCAGTGAAGGAATTCTTCCTAACATGTAATCTAAACCTCCCCTAGTGCAACTTGAGGCACTTACCTCTTGTCCTATCTCTTGTAGCTTCATGGATAAGAATGATGCCCACCTCTTTCCAACCTCCTTTAAGGTAGCTGCATGGAGTGTGATAAGGTCTCCCCCCAGCCTCCTTTTCTCTAGGCTAAACAATCTCAGCTCCCTCTGCCATTCCTCCTAAGGCATATTATTCAAACCCTTCATCAGCTTCATTGCCTTTCTTTGGACATGCTCTAGTAGCTCTGTGTCCTTTCTGCAGTGA
>NW_009952884.1:1945237-1960610 GCF_000747805.2 Chaetura pelagica | reverse complement strand
TGGCTTCACCAGTGCCGAGGAGAGGGGCAGCTCTCCAGCCACTCCTCCCCAAGCCTGTAGCACTGCTGGGGGGTATTGTGGCCGAAGTGCAGTACCTGACATTTGGCCGTATTGAGACTCATACAGTTGGCCTTGGCGTAATGGTCATGACTGTATAGATCCCTTTTCTGTCAGGAAGATCAATACTTCCACCCATCTTAGTGTCATCTGCAAATTCACTTAAGTGTGCACTCTAGCCCCTCACCTAAGTGATAAAGATGGTAAACAAAAGTTGTGCAAGTATTGTCTTTGGCAAACCATTTTAGCCCACCTCACTCCATATTCTGATGTATCCTATGTTTTTCTTCACAAAGAGATTCTTATTGATTACATATTAATTCATGAAATAAATAAAAAAAATAAACTTTATGAAGTTATTTTTTTATATCAAAAAGGAGGCTTGTGGAGAGAAATTTCAGCCTATCTTTGAAAATATTAATGTAAAAGGTAGCAGAACAGGTGAGTAAAACCACTTTTTAGAGGGCAACATTTAAAAAAAAAACAACTAGTTTGTAAAATTAATGTTTAAAAGGTGTTGGTTTTTTAATTAATAATTCTGGAATAATAATTAAGTGGATGGATGTGCTGTACTGCATGGAAATGTTGGATTAGCCTCCTGGTGTGTAGCTCATGTTTGGAGCTATTATGATGTCTTTAATTAGCTGTAATTTTGCATGTGCTACTATGCAGTTAGTTAATACCACAATCACTCATTGAAATAATCATAAATTAAATGAAAGAATTGTACCCTCAACACTTAAAAAGATTATCTGTTGTAAGACGTATTCTTTCTTTGTTCTGAGAGAGGTGTTGCCAGAAAGAGTTTACATATCTGGTTTATCACTAAAATTTTCTCCAATATTTCACAATTTTTCACGTGTATAATATAGAAATTTTATAATAAGGAAAAGTGGCAATTTGACTTTTAGAAGTACTGAATTGCTTGTTAGTATTAGGGATTAGCACTTCATTAATTCAATTGAAATGTTTCTGATAGAAATGATACCACTTTTTATATTAAGAAATAATAGTAAGTTATGTGAAAATGTATTCTTTTGTTGAAAAATACTTGTAACTTACTAGGTTGTGTTACAATGTTTATTTTGGCTCAGCCATTGTCTGTTGGAGAAGAATAATCATGTTATGCCAGAAATACTGTATCAAGAGATGGTTTACGATAGTGACTTTTGATGTACTCCTAGCTGTGTTTACAAAAATAACTATAATGCTGGAAGCATTATTGAATTTCCTCTATAGAAGTAGTGCAAATCTGTCAACCATTATACAAATCCCACCCAATCAAACAAAGCAAACAAACAAAATCTTAGGAATTAAAAAAAAATAATTAAAAAATAAAACTAAAAAACTCAACTAAACACAAGCTAACAAATCCCAATTGGAAGTACAAAATGCATGTAAAATCTTGGGAGAAGTGGAAAAAGCCAGTTTTTCTGAAATCAGAAAAAAAGTTCAGTGAGTATGAAAGTGTTTCTCTGAAAAGCTAACTGCATATTGTTAAAACTTTTTTTTTTCCTATAGATTAATTTACAGCAGAATAGTATATTTCAGTTTGAGATATCTCATGACTGGAGTTACCTGAAGGATAGAAAATTCTTGGAAGACTTCACTGGGTAATAAAGATGACAAATTTACTTAAGTGGAAGTGTGTTCACACTGAAATGTATGTATTCTGTCATTCCTTATGGTATATGATTGAGCTTGAGTCTGTAAAAATGTCTATTCTGAAATATATGTCTAAACTTGAAGATTCAGTGTTCTCTTCTTCCCAAGCTCTGCCCCTCCCCCCTTCTTTCTGAGTATAAAATAGAACCACCTTAGCTTATTTGTATTGTATTTTTTTCTCTTTTCTGTAATTTTCGAGGAAAGCAAACTTAATATTTGCATAGCAGATAATTAGAATAATTGAGTAGGTTATTTTTTGACTGAAGACGAAGACAACAAATACAATTCTTAATTTACTCTTTCAGTGCTCAGTGACAAGGCTGAGCATTACCTGGCTTTAGATCTTAATTTCATTACTTGAATATCTAACCTAGGCAGTGATTTTACTGGCTGTGCCAATTGGAAATATGCATGTGTCAGATACTTTGACTGAAGCATGTCAAATCTAATGGAATAAGTTGACCCTTCATTTGTTTTGGTCAGAGGGAGGCTATAGAAAGTAAGTATTTATTTGATTAAGAACACTCTTCCAATTTTCCTATTATAATATTAACTAAATTTGTTGGAACAAACAAATCGGTTTTGAGGTCTGGCAGTTTTGCAGGCTCCTGTGCAATCGTGGGAGACTGTAATACATGTTTTTAAGGTCAGGCAGTTGATTTTCTCTTAGGAGGTATAGTACAGCATCTTGCTTTGTAACACTTGAGGGGTGGAAGGTGAAATATATATATCATTATGTAAGAACTGTTGGTATTAAAGAAACAGAAGCAAACACCTGAAGATCCTGGGCAACTGACTGTAGTTGGCCCAGTTTGAGCAAGGGGTTTGGACCAGATGACCCCTCGAGGTCCCTTCTAATTTCAGCTATTCTGTGATTTTAAGGAAAAATGTCTTGAATAAGTGTGGCAAATCACCCCAGCTTTTTTATTGTTTGTTTTTGAAAAATAAATGTTTAATTTCAAAAGAATCCAATGTTCATGTGTTTTGCCTTTGTCGACTTTCTGTGTTAAAGTTAGTATAGTGTGACTATATTGTAGTTCTGATCAGCAGCTATTTCTGGTGTCTTGAGGAATTAGTCTTGTTTACAATAACACATTGTTAGAGATAGTGGCGATGTCAAGATGGCTTTTGGCTGTTTAAATTTTAATTAGTACTCTTCATTATTTGTTTATCATTGAGTCATATTCTAAAAGCACACTAAAGTCACTTGTGTAGGAAGACATAAAAGTTATTTTGCATTTTCCTTTCAACTCACTAACTTCTATAAAAAATAATAGTAGTAATAAAAAAAAATAGTTTTCCAAGAAGAAAGCATTTGTGTCAAATTGCCCTAGCAAATAAGGGAATAGATGGAATTTTCTTGCACAATTTGTTTCTGGGCTTCCTGAGTTGAATGCAATTGCCACAGTGTATTCTTAGACTGTGGAAAGGTTTAAAACTGGGATAGGTAATTGCAGAGTTGATTATGGGTTTTATTAAGGTTGTGTTGCAGCTTCATGAATGAAAGGTGCTATACAGTGGAATGTACCAAGCTGTGCAGTTTATGAAGACTTGAAGGTATTAAAGCCTTTGTTCTACACTGTATTCGTGAAGACTACTGAAGGCATAAAACACTGATAGAATGCCAAAAAGTGGAGTACAGAAGCTGTTTGTTATTGATGGACATAAGGGTGTTAAGAAAAAGATCTTCCTTTTGTTGTCTTCTACAGATGAAATTGCAAAAGGTGAGGAGAAGGAAAATACCAAGGGCAGATTTTGATGCATCTGAAAATACCAGAAGATGTTATTGGCCCTTTCTTTCTGTCTTCATAGAAACTGCAGACATCACAGATAATAAATAGAAAAAGAGTGGAGGGTTGTAAGAGGGGAGGCTTATACCTAGTGGTTTATATTCTGCTATTCAGTTATGCTTCTTCCTGTTTGCTTACTCTCAAGTAGGGATGTACCATACTGTTTCTGTCCATGTAGTAAGGCATTCTGTAACCAGAATATTTGGGACTACAAGTTTGTGTTTTATTCCTGAAATTTACAGTCTGCTTGATCATAAAACTGCCCAGTAGGTTTCTGAAATTAATCTTAGTTTATTTGTATTCACTGATGCCTTCTGTTTAAAAGATTGACCTGCTTCAAGAGAACTTCATAGAATCACAGAATGCCAGGTTGGAAAGGACCTCAAGGATCATCTGGTCCAACCCTTCTAGGTACTACTATAGTTTAAACTACTGGAATTTTGGTTTTTAGTTGTATTTTGGAAGGATGAGAACTGATACTGTCATGATGATCTGTCCGACTGCTCCTGTTTCTTGACTGGTTTTCTACATGGTGCTAATTAGCCTCCAGCTGTCAGATGTAAGAAGATACACCTACATTACATGCTGTTTCTAAATCATAATGGCTTCCCTTTTGCACATGCTTTTTGGTGTTTTGGGTTTTTTTTGTTGGTTTTTTTTGAAGGTCTTTTTGTTTGCTTTACTTTTGCCTGGCTTCCTTGTCATTATGCTATAACAGTTGTTAAAAGCTCATAACTTCCCCCCCCCCCCATTTCCAAAGTGTTTCTTTCATGGCTCTGATAAAATGCAAACTTAACACGTTTTTCTTTATTCTAGTGTTATTCTGTATATACTCTGGTTTCTAGGGTGTGATGAAAGCAAACAGAATGATATTAGGAAGTGATCTGAGCAGTCTAATGCACAGTACATTGATAAAACTCTAATGTATAAATATATTAAACAGCTGATGAATGTGGTATTGAAATTACAAATATCCTTAAATTCCTCTGGTTTTTACAAGTTTGTCCTTACACAGAGCTTATGTAGGAGAATCTTTTATCTAACTGTTAGCTTCTTCTGCATGAGAATGTTAACAAAGGGATGGTGAATATGTCTGTTTAAAACAACATATAACCTTTATAATTACTATAATATTTTTTTTCCCCCCATGGTTGGGATGGGTAGCCTAAATAATTTTTAGCAATGCTTTTGTAATGTATTTTATTTAGTTAATGTTCATGTGAAATAATAGTTATTTTTTTCTAAATGAAAATCATTGATGTGTGGATGGTGCACTGGTAATTGGTTATTGTCTGAATTTCTTAAGTGTTGCTGACCATTCTGACCTGATTTTTTTTTTCTTTTTGAAAATATATTCATTAACTCTACCACTTTTTTTCTAGATAATAGTGGATTTTGAAAAGTCCTCTTGAAATAATAAAGTGTTTGAGTGAGATGAGAGTTCAGAAAGCACAAAACATAAAACTATGTGGGATAGATATGTTTCAGAAATTAGAGGATCATCTTGGCTAAATGTAGGAGACCCATAGCCTTCTGAAGCATCTCCTTGAGCCTGGGTGGGCTATCTTAGGTAATGTAAAATGCTACATTTAGGCAACTGAATTGTACTGAGTGTGTAGTGTGCTGAGGTCTATATATATAGAACCTGAACAATTCTGTAATGTCTTGCAAAAGATGACAGTACCTTTTAGAATGGGAGAGGGAAAGGAAAAGGGGAATGTAACACTAGTTTTCTAAGAGTAACAGAAAAGAGCCAAACCTAAATGACACACTAGCTGTGTACAAATTAAATAGATAATTTGATGTAGTGACAAAATTATTTAAGTAAACAGGAAATACATAGAGCATGCTTGTCTTAAGCTTGAAAGTAGTTCTTTTTAGCTGAACAAATGTGAAAATGGTATTTAACTTAATTTACAAAGAATCAGTTGTCAAGAGCTTGTAATATATTCTGTTGCTTGTTGTGCAGGTAGTGGACTGCAGTTTGAAGATTTGACCTTTTCAAAGACTTCTGAAGTAAGACATAGGAGTGTATTCTGTACACCTACACCGTAATTATCTCCCCTCACACGGTGGTAATCAAATTATTGTTTTCCTTGTGGATTTACAGTAACACAGTATCAGAATATTTTTATATCTCTAATCATTGTAACTTGACAGAGCACAAGAGCAACACAGACATAAAGTATGCATCAGCAATCAAAGAAATAGTGTTGTGTCTGATAATGCTGAAATAGCAAGAAATAAAGTTTCTTCATTAAGTAATGTGATGCAGGAACTAATTTTTAATTTGAAGAACTTGATTCAGATCTTGTAAACTCCTTTATCTGTGACTTCTTATTATAGCATATGCTGAGTGAGGGGGGTGAATAAACACTTTTTAAAAAAATGAATATTTTTTCATTCCTTTCTAATGACTTCATAAAACTTTGCCATTAAATTGAAAAGAAAGGTAGATTACACCCACCCCTGCCTTTTTATTATCTGTATGTATTCAGATCAAAACTTATGATAGGTCTGAACAACATTATTTCTAAAGCCACAAGCTTTTTTGTCTTGTTTCGTCCTTCTGTCCTGTTGAGGAGGGGGTGTAGTGAGAGAATGGCTGAGTGGGTGGCTGGCAGGCAGCCAAGGTCAACTCACCACAGAGAACCTATTCTTGGTATTCTTTTAAGAAAACACGTGTTGGGTTTGATTTTTTTTTTTTTTTTTTTTTTTTTGTGTTGTGCTGGTGTGGAGGTTTTTGGGTGTGGTGTTTTTTTGTTGTTGTTGCTTTTTTTTCCTTTAGGTGAGGATAATTTAACACCAAAACAGTTTGCCCAGAGAGGTTATAGTCTTCATCCTCAGAAATATTAGAAACCTTACTGGACACAGCCCTGAGCAACCTGCTTGGTCTGACCCTGATCTGAACAGGGGGTTAGACTTGGTGGTCTCTGAGGCTGTGTCCCTGCCTCAGCTGGCCTCTGATTCTGTAGTTATGTGAAGGGCTCCCATTGCCTAGCAGTGGGAACAACCCCATCAGTACGTCTGTAACAGGTGAACATCTGTGTGTTTTTCTAGATACATAGAAAGTATGTATAAGTGTATGTTCTTATGTTATTAATCTCTTTATTTTATATTTGAGTTTTTCCTATTGTTATAGATATTATTTTATGCATTTAGTGCAATGCGTGTACCAAGACAGCTGTATGAAAAAAAAAGTTATATAAAGACTTTCTCTGTAACTTGGCAGAACTGCAGAATGTTACGAAGAGTGAGGAGGGGACATGTCCACTCACAAACTTCATGATGCTCAGTTCTTTCTGCACTTGTGGTTTTAGAGTTTTTTAGTTTTGTTTGGCTTTGTGTTGTGTGTTTTTTGGGGCTTTTTTGTTTTGTTTTATTTGGTTGGCTTGTTTTTTATTTCGTTTGGTTGTTTTATTGTGTTGTTTTGGGGGAGTGGGTTTTCTTGCGTTTAGTGTGAAACAAGGCCATAAAAATGGTCAAGGGCCATTCATTGTAAATGGAACTTTTACTGCCTTAATTGAGGCATATTTCAAGTACAATTAACTTTTAAACATACAGTACAGGCATATTAGGTATTAAAAAAACTAATCTTTCCTCTTTTTAAAAACATTTTCCTGTGCATTTGCTTGTATGTAGAAATTACATCAAACAAGTATTTGGCAAGAGGAAGAGGTGGGAGATACTCCTGTATTTTCTATTTTGAATTTTTCCTGTGCCTTCATTACTGATTGCTTCTGTAATCAAATACATACTTTGTTAATAGTACTTATTCCTGCTTTTGATCAATCACTTCAGTATATGTTAGGTCAAGGGAACTATCAGATTCATATTTATGTATATATTTGTGTAGATGTATATTTTGTATTTTCATTTTTTATTATTATTTAAAAAATCTTGTGTCCATGCAAGGACCATTACTTCCGGTTACAAAGCAGACAAGGGCTGAATGCTACTCCTTCCCTTTCACCATTAAAAAAAAAAAAAAAAAAAGTCTAATGTGGCCTTTGTACATCTTGAAGATGCCACCTTTTCATTTCTTCTATGGAAATATTTTTTAACTTTTCAACAAAAACATCTTCTCGGTGCTTGAACTTGCACTTCCTTTGATACCTTTCAATGCTGCAGTTTTTCTGGGACAATATCTGTGATAAAATCTTGTAGTATGGTCGAGCACTAGGTATTTTAAATAATGTTTTAATCAATACCATTTGGCACCTTTTGCAGAGTCTTACAAGAGTATCTAGTCTGTCAGATGCTACATAAGATCTTTTTTAAAAGACAAGCCTTTGTAAACAAAAAGTGAGATAGCTAAAGGGAATATATTATAGATCAGATGCTTCTGTAATACCATCAGATACAGATTTTTGACATTTAGTCTAATAAAAAGACGTATGTTTCATGTTTCTTTATGATGGTTCTTCCTGCTTGCTGATTTTTTATTTATTTATTTTTTCCCTTTTAATTCCAGGCTTTAGTTCTGCTTCTAAGGTGGAAATAAATTACTATTTTCCACTGAAGTATTTTCATACATCTGAATATAGTTAACGCTGGATTTCAACCTGGAGGCTAAAAAGCAGAGAAATTGTTGACCTGAGCCGCTTCGTTCTTTTTATAAGTTGAATCTTCATCATGGATGAAGACAAAAGGATATATTAACACAAAACTGAAAACATGTTTACTAACATGATTATTAAGGATTCATATATTAATAAAAAAAAATAGTTTGAGAAACTGGAAAGCATTGATTTGGCAAATGGAATTTACTCTTAACTCCATATACCTCTACTGTATTTGTATTATGAATTCTTTCCCTTATTTACAACCTCTATCAGACTTTCAAATTTCCTTTTTGCATACTTACTCAATATTTTGTTCTGTATTCCTAATATTTTTTTATTTCATACTTCATCTTGTGTGAGTACCCAACTGTTATCTAATTGTTTTGGTTTGTACATTATACAGTTGCAATATTAGGGGGAAAAAATTACTTTTGTTTTTCTGTGATGTTTATTTAAGAGAAGCTATATGTTCAAGTTGTTAATATAATCAATCTGCTTGCCTTATTCTTTGCATCTTGCAGAAGAGGAAAAAGGATGTGAATTGGCACTGTTAGAGTTAGCAGTAATGTACATAAATTACATGATTAAATGTCCTGCCCAACTGCTAGATTTAATATTATAAACAAATTCTTTTTTATTTCATGTCACTATTAAGGAATTCTGTTTTGACTTAGGCTTCAAAAATTAAAGTAGAATTCATTTGGAGAGCTATTAGACACACTAAGATTACTGAATATAACAGCAATACTTATTAATAGTGGATATTAAAAAAAATTTTTTGAAGTCACTTTTATCAGTATCAGGACTTAATTAACTATTTGCGTTTGTAAGCAAGTAAGCTCTGAAAACTCTCAAAATTACTGCAATAATTTACTGGTCACTATGCACCTTTCTCTAACTTTTTAAAACATCATCATATTTAGTAGCCTATTTCAATTTCTGTTGCATAACTGTTAGCTTGGCAATTAATGTATTATGAGAAACACTGTCAAGTGCTCCTTGAAAATCTAGGTTGTATTCACTGAATTTTCTTTACTTTTTAAAGTTATGTTTTCCAAGAAGTTAAAGTGAGTTAAGCGTAACCTTCCATGTCTATACTCATATTTGCTGTCATAGAATCATTTAAGGTTGGAGAAGACCTTCGAGATCATCAAGTCCAACCATCAGCCCCATTCCCCCAGGACCACTAAACCATCTCCCAAAACACCATGTCTGTTGCTTGAACACTTCCAGGGAAGGTGTCTCTATTACCTTCCAGGGCAGCCTGTTCCAATGCCTCACCAGTCATTCTGTGAGGAATTTTTTTTCTGAATACCCAGCCTGAACCTCCCCTGGCGCAACTTGACCCCATTTCCTCTTGTCCTATCACTAGTCACTTAGGGGAACAGGCCAACACACACCTCACTACAGCCTCCTTTCAGGTAGTTGTAGAGAGCAATGAGATCTCCCCTCAGCCTCCTCTTCTTCAGGATGAGCAGCCCCAGCTCCCTAAGCCTCTCCCCATAAGACCTGTTCTCCAGACCCCTAATCAGCCTCGTTGCCCTTCTCTGCACCCTCTCCAGCACCTCAGTGTCCTTATACTGTGGCACCCAAAGCTGCACACAGTGCTCGAGTTGCAGCCTCACCCAGGCCAAGTTGAGGGGCAGGATCACCTCCCTGGTCCTGCTGGTCACATTATTCATGATGCAGGCCAGGATGCTGTTGTCCTTTTTGGCCACCTGGGCACACTGCTGGCTCATGTTCAGCCAGCTGTCAACCAACACACGGGGGTCCCTTTCTGCTGTGCACCTCTCCAGCCACTCTTCCCTAGGACTGTAGCTCTGCCGGGGGTTGTTAATGGCCAAAGTGCAGGACCCAACATTTGGCTGTATTGAAACTCACACAATTGGCCTCAGACCATCAATCAAGCTTATCCAGATCCCTCTGCAGAGCCTTCCTATCCTTAAGGAGATTAACACTCCCACCCAGCTTAATGTCAACTGCAATTTAGAGGGTGCACTCCATCTCCTCATCCAAATCATCAATGAAGATGGACAGGAACAGAACAGGAGTTGCCCCAGCACTGACCCCTGGGGAGTACCACTCAAGACCAGCTGCCAATAATCAAACTACAAGTTCCTCTGAGTTTTTTTTTCACCATATTACTAGAGATAATGTCTAAATTTATTCCTATACAAATGATAAGTATCCTGGTTTACATTGCTGTGTCTTAAGATTGACTTTCTTTTCTTCTTAAATATATTATGGTGGTGAGATCTGAGGAGTCACCCCTTTGACATGTCGTGTTCTCATCCCTTTGACATGTCATACTCTTACGTGTCTTTAGAAAAGTTAAATTAATCTGCCTGCCATAAACATATCAGCACTTGCCCTCAGTAACTGGCTGTGTCTATGGAATGCTTTTCCTCATGAAGAAAGTACTAGATAAAAGTTGGATAAAAATGTCTAACTGGTTCGAGCAAACATTTCAGAAATAGCTGGATAGAAGGCACATTTTTGTGTTGCAATTGTTTATTCTCATAACAATGTTTCCTATGTATTTTCTACAAAATAATAAAAATGTATTATTGAACCTGTAGGTGCTACTTCAGACAGCCTCTCACTGAGGATGAGCTGAGGAAAAGGAATTTTTTTTCTGTAGACTTTCTTAGGCCCTTGTTTCATGTCAATTCTGAAGACAGTGTGCTGCTGTAGATACTGTCATTGGAAAGAGATGCTGCTATGTTGCTCATGTGACAGCTCATTATACATCAGACTGGAGCACCAAGGGTGAAAATAGTTCTTCAAATTCCAGTTTATTTAGCCTTCAACTGTAGCCCAGTGGAGGAAAAAAGAAAAAAAAAACAACCAACCCTCAAGCCTTTGGTGTGAGCACTACAGAAGTTTGGAAAAAAATAGTTTAGAAAAGAAAATGTTATGGGAAAGGAGAAGTGTGTAAATCCATAATGTTCTAGGTAAGATTCTGCATTATGTTTTGCTATCAGGTTAACATTTTTAGTTTATTATGTGAAGCTGCAAAGCAATCTAGATTATTTTTTAGCTCAGCAAGATGAATATTATGTTTAAATATGTTTTCTCTGTATGACAGAAAAGAAGACAAAATTCAATAAAAAGATAGCCAGTTGTCATTAATTAATTAATTATACTGTAAGTGATAAAAGGTGGTTGCTAACTGCCAATCTAGTCAGATTCTAAAATCTGCATTCAGTGAAAATATTACTGGGGTTGGGAGGGGAGAAAAAGGTCTTGTCTAGTTTCTGGCTAGAGTTACATGAGTTAGGAAGTTTTGTGATAATGTAGAGCCACTCTCCCATTTCTTTTGTTTAGAACGCAGTAACTTCTGAAAACATTTGTGTTGAATTTTTACGTGACTGTATGAAACAGCTGACAATTTCAAAATGAATAAACTTAAATGAGAGACATTTATTCAGGGTCCTTATCATCACATAATGAAGTTTCAAGAAGGTACTGCTACAGGAGATTTATCCAGGGTCATTATCCTCACATAATGAAGTTTCAAGAAGGTACTGCTGTAGGAGCTATAAAAAAAAACAGACTTGTTTCCTTGCAAACAAGGGATATACATCAACACAAAAAAAAAAAATATGAAATGCATTGTTTGCTCTTGCTTCTTTACTTATTGCTTACTCACAAGATTGCTCTTACCTCTATTATTCCACCTATTTATTCTCACTTTTTTGTTACTTCTGCTTTCACCATCACCAGATTTCATCCCATATTTCTCTTTTCATACAGCATTTTTGCTCCTTTTTGTTTTGATCTTTTTCCTAACTCTAATATATCTTCAAGCAAATGTTACTGACTTCATCCCGTAGTCTTGATTTTTATAATTTTAAAATGTGAACTTTTCAAGCCAGTCTGTGTTTAAACTTCTGTGAGGAAATAATGAGAACTCTTGATTACTTATGTTCACTGAAGTGCACATTCAGAATGTAAAGTCCCTCTCATATTCAATCCCAATAAGCCCAAGAGAAGCGCTTTCTTAAATCTTTTTTATAGAAGTTTACAGTTGGTATTATATATTACATATTAATCCCATAATTATGTGTCTGCAATATAATCTTAGGTGAGAGTCTAGTCCTTTCTGAGTACCTCATATTTTAATTCTGAATTGAGACCATGTCATATTTCTGCATACTGAGTGGGAATGAAAAGTATCTCTTCTTCTTCTTGAATAACTTTTGAATGTAAAAAAGCTTCCTTCTTTCTGGCTTTGCCATCTCAGCCTTGTGTTAATGAGGAGGATGGTGAAGGGCAGAAAAAAAAAAAATAATTTTTTTTGCTTGCTTTGGTAACTGGTGACCAGAGAGATACAGTACCAATGTATGCCTTAAAGATGAGAACATCTGAGTAACTGTGGCACCTGAATGTGGTAATATTTTCATTCTACATCATTAAATCACCATGGTATGTACAGTAAACATCTTCTGCGTTTGTTTTAAGTCTGAGTTCCTTTGACCTTTTTCACTTCCTTTGTTTATTTAGGAATGCCTGTTGTATTCATGTCCTCTTTGATTGATTCATACAACTTCCATTACTGCTAATGGCAGCTGACTGCATAAATTCTTATTAATGAGAATGAGGATATATATTCCTTCTCATTATTTCATCAGAAATCTGTGGAGCTTCTTTAAAAAATGTTAGGAAAAATTGAGTGCTAGTAATTTAGCAAATGACAATAAGCTTTCAGAAACTGCACTTAAGATGTTAACATCAAAAGTTAACATTCTTGCTGCAAGTCTATTGCTTTTAATTTTTCTTTCTCCTAGTAAATTGCTGTTCAACTCAGCTTTAATTTATAATAAAATAATAGTTTTAGCTTTCTAGCCTTAAGCGATCCACAGAAAGAATAAATTTGTCTCTTTTGTTCAACACTGTTTTCACTCGCGCTCCCACTTGAATCCGGTTGGAAGAAAGGATAAGGAGACAGCAGGTTACATAAAGGCTTGATCTTACTCTAACATGATTGAACTAGAGAACATCCTCTCTTAAGACAGATAGGCGGGCATTTGGTGGTCTCATGGTTTTAATTACCCTTTAGATGAGCCTTTCTCTATTGTTTATACAGGCAACATAAGAGGATTAACCACCTTATTTTCACTTCCCTTTTCAAGCTGTGCTAGTCACCAGAGCTTCAGGAAGAATATAGATGACAGTAGGTGAATTCTGTATAATTTGCCCTGACCTATGAGTGAGGAAAGTGGGGGTGCAAGGGTGTTGACTGTGACAACAAGTGTTTGAAATGAAATTAAAAAAGAACTGAAGGCAAATGTTTCTAGTAATATGTGTTTTCAAAAAGCAAACACTTTTACACACTGGGAGGCATTTGCATTGGAAGCTTGCTGAAGAAAAAAGTAAACATGACTTTCTGATCTTTTGATGAAAATTAAATAGGAAGTTTATGACAAATGAATACTACAGAAGATATAAAGCTTTTCTATATGGTTCTGTCATAAGAATGTCACTAAACAACATTTCTCCAGAGGCTGCTTTCTATAGTACAGTGGTCCCATGGATGACTTTTGAGTAAGTAGTCATAGCTGTTCATTCAAATAAAATAATTCGTAATTAAAAATAAAGTAAAATGCATTTTATTAAAACCAGACTTTGCTATTTTTTTCCCCTCAAATGGTATAATGGTGTAGAATTGTATAGAACTGCTGTCATTAAGAAATGTTTGATAATAGGGAAAGGCAATATTTCTTGGGAAATAGATTGCAAATGGGAATTATCTTCTTCCATCTACCTTATATAGAATGATTTAGTGTATTGCCCATTTTATATAGGTTTTCAAAGGGAATGATTTTTTCTAGATCTTTAGTTGTGGTAATGCCTTTCTGTCTTTATTCAGTAAAAATGCTTTAGTACAGAAATTTCAAGGAGATGTCCTAATAAATACTAACATTGTTAAGCTATTTTTTCTTAGAATTTTTCCTTAAGATTGTTACTTTATTTAATTTTAAAGCATAAACTATTTAAGTAGACAAATCGGTGAATGTTTTGAAATGTTTTGAAAAAACAATCTTTGCAGATTCTGCAACTGTCTATTCGTAATTTAAGAACTTACATATTCATATATAAAATTGGAAGAGATAGAAGTTATTTGTAGTGTGAATGGGCAGATAATTGAATTTTGTCTCCTAAACTGTGGTAATGCATCAGCAGAGGATAATAAACAATCTGGTTGTAAGTTCTTAAAGGCTAACTTCTTAGGTTTAGTAATTGGTGGACATTAAATATGAGGAAATCTTAAAGGACTTGATTTTTCATAATTCGGTTCTTAGAGTTTTCTTAGCATGCCTATAGATGGTACTAGTTTGGACATCCAGTGGGTGCATGTCCAACATTTTATAATCTTGACTTTTTTCTCAAGAAGTAAACATTTAAAAGTTTATTGCTAAAGTCAACAGGAGAAGTGTGTGGCTGAAACTTAAATTATCTAAAGTTAGCATAAGTTGAATTATATAAAATCAGAATTGAACTTGACGATTCCTGAAATTTTAGAGGAGGTGCAGTTAGGTGAATCTGATTTATTACATTTGTGTTAGCCTAGGAGGTACTGTCATTATTTTTAGACTAGCTTTTGCGGGTTTATATTCTAGTGAAAGATTCAGACAAAGAAGGCTTTTGCAACTACAAAGTTCTTTCATGACAAAAAGGGATCTTGACAATTTGAAGATGTGTAAAGATTTGCTGCAGTTGTTTTGAAATGGATATCACTGATTCTGGGAAGCCACTTGAGGCACTGCATTTTGTTTGAAGTCCAAAAAATTCCACTAGAATGTTTTTATATTTAACCCCTGCACAACTGGGGCAGGGGATGAGAGGGGAAGGATGCTATCCATATTCTAGTTACTAGGACCAAATTAAATTTCGTAAGTTTGAGAAAAGCACTGTTCAGAGAGCAACAGTAGACTAAACAGATGCAAAATCTGATCTACCCATGCTTGACGAGAATTGTTAAGAGGGGAGGCTGGTAATGTCCAATTTAGAAAAGCTCTATGGACTTACATTTGTAGTTAGCAGGTCAATAATTAAAATAATGTCATGTTCCTTAAATCTAAGTTGAATTTGTAGTGAAAGGCTTTACCAAACAGTCTCTCTTCGATTGCTAAATTT
This sequence comes from Chaetura pelagica, assembly GCF_000747805.2. Taxonomy (NCBI): domain Eukaryota; kingdom Metazoa; phylum Chordata; class Aves; order Apodiformes; family Apodidae; genus Chaetura; species Chaetura pelagica. Next base: position 1,945,393 of record NW_009952884.1, on the reverse strand, counting down.
GCTGGTTTTGTGGAAAGATAAAATAATTGAGTTTGGGGGCATTTTTTTAACCATGGTCTAGTTCAGAATTTCTCTCCCTAAAATCATAGCTTGTCTGGTTGTCTAACTTTGTTAGGTTTAATACAAGCTTGTGGCAGTAACTATTGCAAAATAAAG
>NW_009952884.1:1934939-1944824 GCF_000747805.2 Chaetura pelagica | reverse complement strand
GGGGGGGGAGTTGGACATAATTAAGAAATTAACCTTATAGTCCCACAGTTGATACTGTCATATTATCTTAGGTATTAACAAACGGACAGGTCTTCATAGCTGTATTTAAAAGATAGTTTGTCCCAGTTGCTTTTAGAGGTTCATAACACTTTTTTCTAAGGCTTTAAGGAATAATATTTTCTGGCAGAAAGATAACTCTCCTTTTGGAAGCTTTTTTATATTTAATTTCTGTGTAACATTATAATGAGCCAGTCTGTAAAGGATATTTAACTATATAAGCTGCATACTAGAACTGAGAATTGTGACTTAATAAACTAAATTGATAGAAGAAAAATATTTTTAGATACAGTCATCACCTAGAGCTATCTGAAGATTAGGATCATCCTTTTAAAATAACATAGAAGCTGTTAAATTTAGTAGAAATTACTATATTTAGCATAGGTATGATATGTTTATTGTTGCCTGAAATAATAAGCAAACTTCTACATTCAAAGTCATCTAGTCCTTGCCTAGATGGAAAGGGAAATAATTTCTTTAGATAAAAATAAGAAATAATATTTTGGCAGTAACTGCTATAGAGTGATGTTAAACTTAATGAGTTAAATGAACCAATCCAACCCAAAACTAAACAACCAACACCCCCAGCAATGTTTCCCTCAAAACATGCCAACAAATAACCAAAACAAGCCCTCTTTTGAATGATATTGAAGAGAGAAGAAAGATTTTTTTTTTTTTTTCATTTAGTATCTCCTTAGTTTAATCTTATTTTCTTTTTATCAGATTACCATACTGATCTCATATCTAGATTAATGTAAGAGTAAATTGCCTACATGCAATAGGAAATGTTGGCAGAAGTACAGACAGTGTTGAACAGAATAACCAGTAGCATCTTATTACTCTCCTCATGTACTTTTAGGCCTATATTAAAAAAAGCATAATTGTATGGATCCCTATGATTTCATACAGGTGAGGTCTTGAGAGAAAGGGAATGGTTAGACATAATTTTCTAGTTCAGAACAAAATGCCCACATAGTTATTTCATGATTAAATTTTAACACCATGGTTCAAAAAGAAACAGTCAATACCAATAAACCTGCAATTTCTCCTTTGCCTGCAACACTATTTTTCTCTTAAAATCAATTTGTTATGAATAATTGCTAACAGCTTTATTTTCAGAAAATCAGCATGACTGTTGCTTATTACTCAGCATGTAATTTTTCCATTGCTTATGTTTTCTGGAGTATTTTATTTTCGATGAATGTTTTGTTTCATTCAAACAAAAATTGTGTAAAGGTCTAATAACAGCTGCTCTCATTCACATATAAATGGGGGCAAAACCCAACCACTGTTGCCACTATTTACCAGTATATAATACAGCTAGCTAGATGGACTTGGTTATAAATTTAGTCTGTCACAGTGCAGGTTGCAGTATGTCATATCCATTAATTTATAGGCTGGGTTCTGCTGTTTTGTTCAGAAAAAGCATGTTCTGACAAAGTCCCTTAAGAAGCCATCTTAAAGGATAAAGGAGTCCAGGAAGGCTGGACATACTTCAGGAAAGAAGTTTTGAAGGGACAGGAGCAGGCTGTCCCCGTGTGCTGAAAAACCAGTAAGTGGGATAGCAGATCAGCCTGGCTAAATAGGGACCTTTGGCTGGACCTTAGGAACAAAGTCTACAGAGTCTATGACCTTTGGAAGAGGGGACAGGTCACTCATGAAGTCTACGCAGATGAAGTGAACCTATGCTGGGTGAAAATTAGGAGAGCCAAAGCACAGCTAGAGCTCAGACTAGCTACAGCTGTTAGGGATAATAAAATATGTTTCTGTAAGTTCATTAGCATCAAAAGGAGGATTAGGGGAAAATCTCCATCCTTTATTGGATGCAAAGTGAATCTTAGTAACAAAGGATGAGGAAAAGGCTAAGGTGCTCAACACCTACTTTGCCTCAGTCTTTACCAGTGGAACTAGCTATTCCATGGATATACAGCCACATGAGCTAGGGGACAGGGAGGGGATGCAGAATGAGCTCATCACAATTAGAGGAAGTGATCAGAGACCTACTACACCACTTAGACGCACACAAGTCTGTGAGACCGGATGGGTTATACATCCAAGGGTGCTGAAAGAGTTGGCAGATGTGATTGCAAGGCCACTTTTCATTATTTACCTGAAGTCCTGGCTAACTGGGGAGGTCCCAATGGACTGGAGCAAATGTAACACCCATCTATAAGAAAGGCAAAAAGGAGGATCTGGGAAACTACAGACCTGTCAGTCTGACCTTGGTACCAGGGAAGGTCATGGAGCAGATCATCTTGAGTGTTATCAGAAGACAAATAGAAGATAACCAGGGGATCAGGCCCAGTCAGCATGGGTTTATGAAAGGTAAGTCCTGACTGATGAACTCGATCTCCTTCTATGACCTGATGACCCAGCTATTGGATGAGGGAAAGGCTGTGGGTGTTGTCTATCTGGACCTCCAAAAAGCATTTGACACGGTTCCCCATAGAACTCTCATAAAAAAAAACAACAACAAACTGGCTGCTCGTGGCCTGGATGAGCACATAATCTGTTGGATCAAGCACTGGCTGGCTGGTCACACCCAAAGAGTGGTGGTCAATGGAGTCCAATCCAGCTGGCGACCGATCACAAATGGTGTTCCTCAGGGCTCAGTGTTGGGACTGTTTCTGTTTAACATCTTTATTGACGATCTTGATAAGGACATAGACTGTGTTATCAGTAAGTTTGCAGATGACACCACGTTAGGCGGGAATGTTGATCTGCATGAGGATAGGGAGGCTCTACAGAGAGATTTGGATAGATCGGATTGTTGAGCTAATATTAATGGTATGAGCTTCAACAAGGCCAAGTGCCAAGTCCTGCACTTGGGCCACAACAACCCCATGCAGTGTTACAGGCTTGTAACACTCCCTTTTTCTAAAGAGAGTATTTGCAAATACAAATGGTTCTAACATGAAGTATATCATGTGTATTTCTAGATTTTAGCAATATATTACTTTCTTAAATGAATAAATATAAAAGAAAAAAAAATCTATACAAAAAAAAATAAAATCAGAAATATTTTCTGAGGTACCCAAAAATATTTCCTCCTCATTTTTGTGAGAGATATGCTTTCAAATGCATTGCTAAAAAGTTTTAGGTACTTTTTCAAAATAATAATAGCAACTACTGTGATACAGTTTTGGAGTGGGATTAAGTTTATCATTTCTAGTGAAATGATATCTTTGTTCATATATGACTCAGGAACCACTATAAAAGTAAAGGGAAATAATTAAAAAAAAAATAAGGGAATAGCATTTGCTTAAGCATACTGCAGTTGCAATCCTAATTTTCCGTTTGGACTGGCAAAACTTTGTTGTGTGGATATTTATCTCTGAACAATGCATTAATTTTAAGAAATTGAGTAAATTGTGGTACCAGCAAGTCCTAAGGAAAATAAACCCTACAGATTAGTTCTTGACTGTCTAGAATATATCATGTAAGTGTATTTTGAATTGGTTTTGTCTTTCTATATAACAGAAAGACCACAAAAAAGTAGCTGGTAACTGGTTTTTACTATTGCCCTTTCTTATGTTTCTCCATGTCCAGTGAATGGAATTTTCCAAAATGTTATGACAAAGATAGCTATTTAATGCTATAATCTTAGAGCCTTAAAAATCGCTGTATGTCACACAAGGACAAAAGAAGTAACAGCAAATTCATTTCTGTAAGAAGCGTTCTACAACTACAGAGAATATTAGCACATATTCTCACACCCCTGTTCTTGCTTCACACAATCCTAAGTGCCTTAGGGAGAGCAATAAAGGAAACCAGCCAAACAAAATGTATGCACTGGGAAGGATAAGGAAGAAAATGTGTTTCTGAGTTCTACAACAAGTAGAACAAGTGAAGAATGGGAAGGAAAAGAGACACTGAAGCAGACAGCATCAAAAAGTGAAGGCAGGATGAAACACCTGCCTCTTGAAGGATACAAGTTAGATGAAATCAGTTGTGTATCATGTAAGTTTTATTTTCAAGGGTATCCAAAGAGGCCTGTCTATAGACAATTTATGCTGTTTTTGAAAAGTATTCCAAAGATACTAACTTCTCTATTGATAAGAAGCCCTCACATTTCCATCTCCTTTTGCTCTAACATTGGTTCTGTTTCACCTTCTTTCTCTGTCCCTTCCTAACCACAGTGTACAGGAGTGACAATGCAGCCCCACTGCACCATTTTTATTTTTTTTTCATCTTTCATGAGGTAGATCTCCATTTTTTAAACATTCAAAAGGCCTTTCTGTGTACATGTTAACATTTTTTAATGTAAGTAATCAGAAAGTAGGTGTATGAATTATGAAGTTTAAGTGTTACTTTGTTGGATTTCTAAAACACTTCAAAAAAACAGTAAGCAGGCCAGCAATGCTGACACTGTTAAGTATTACGACATTTAGATTAATATCAGTTAAAAAGAGAGGTCAGTTTTCCTTGCTACTGCTTTCTATTTCTTTCTGCAAGCCAATGCTGGATCAGTTACAGTTAAGCAATACTTTCAGTGTTTCTTTGCAACTATGGCAAATGTATATAAAAGAAGAGTTTAAATAGCCAATATGGTTCCTCAAAAAACACATTGAATATGACACTGTACAAATAAATGAGATACCTAGAGAAGTATCTCAAATATCTCTGAGTATGCCAGGAACTTTTCTGTCTCTCCTTTGGAAGGCACATTTGTACATATTGCAGTGTAGTGATGTAAAATGTAGCCATTGAATGAAAATGATTGTTAACAACTAATTGATAGATACAGAAATAGAAAGAAAAAGATTGTGCAGCCAACAGAAAAAAAATAAGTTTTGAGAAACGTGATCCAGTGTTAGGACCTGTATTTTCTCCTTACATGGATTTTTTTTTTCAGAATCTTTACAGTAAGGAACTTCACGAAACATGTAAATACTTACATTGTTTCTTCAGTTTTGAGTGTAGATGATTTGAGGCTGCATCTCATTCTAATACATATGTGGAATGTAGCAGCCAGAAAATAGTGAATTGCAGTCTAAATTTCTGACTTGATTTCATCTTGCAGAGATTTAGTTGTGGGTATAAGTCTGGTATTATGTGTAGGCAGTAAGCATGTTCCTAAGAATATTTTAACAGGATGAAAGGCAGATTTAATTATTACTGCTAATGAGTGCTGTTCCCTACCAATGGTGCCTGGTGTAAATTTAATATGATAGATGTCAACAAAGAGTTGGACCGTTTGACATACCTTTTTCAGGCTTTCTAGAAATATTTTAAGCTGAGCTACCTTTTAAAACCTGTGAATCTTAACATATTATTATTAAAAAGTAAATGCTATTATGTAAATTTACATATATGTGGTTTTTGCCTGAGTACTCCTTAGGTTAAACACTGAATATATTATGAATTTTAGTATTTTGTGATGGCAAAAAAAGCTATAATTAGACATGTAGTCATAGAATCACAGAACCGCTGGAGTTGGAAGGGACCTCTAGAAGTCATCTAGTCCACCTCTCCCAATGAAGTAGGATAACCTAGAGCATTTTACACAGGACTGCATCTAGGTGGGTTTTGAACATCTCCAGAGATGGAGACTCCACAACCTCCCTGGGCAGCCCATTCCAGTGCTCTGTCACCTTCACTGTGAAGAAGTTTCTCCTCATAGGACAAGGAGTAATGGGTGCAAATTGAAGCATAGGAGGTTCAAGGTGAATATCTGAAAAAAACTTATTTCCTGTGAGAGTGACAGAGCACTGGAACAGGTTGCCCAGGGAGGTTGTGGAGTCTCCTTCACTGGAGACATTCAAAACCCACCTGGACACGTTCCTGTGTGATGTACTCTAGGTGACCCTGCTCTGGCAGGGGGGTTGGACTGGATGATCTTTCGAGGTCCCTTCCAACACCTATGATTCTTTGATTCTATGATTCATATTTAAATGGAACTTCCTATTTTCCAGTGTGTGCCTGTTGCTCCTTGTCCTGTCACTGGAAGCTACTGAAATGAGTCTGGCTCCATCTTCCTTGCACAGACTGTTTAGATACTCATAAGCATTAATAAGGTCTCCCCTCAGGTTTCTCCAGGCTAAAGAGTCCCAGCTCTCTCAGCCTTTCCTCATAAGGCAGATGATCCAATTTTTTAATTATTATTTTTTTTAAATCAAGCATCCAAATCACTCAAGTAGCAGGTTTAGGGCAAGACTCATTCTAGTGATAGTTTCATAGAAATTTTTAATCTTGGAAGTAGTGCTTCTGATACATGAATCTATTAAGAAGAATTTAGAATGTTGTGCAAAACCATGCCTTCTCATGACTGAAACATAAACAGGATGCCTTCAATGATTTGTATAAACAGAGACTAAGATTTTTTAGGCAATAATAGCATATCATGTTATAATGCTGAGAACTTGTAGATTGTGATAGGAGAAGCAATCAGGCATCCTTTTAGTTAATTTATTGAAATGCATTCTCATTTTTTTCCCCATTAAAATAATAAAAAAAGCATTTTACATGAATCCAATACATTTGCATTTTTCACATTGATTTAATCTGAGTCTCTGCAGTAAAATCTGATACTGCTACAATATCTTGTCACACAGCACAGTTGATCTTATCAGTCTTTTCTTTAAGCAATCTGTATACAAGGGTAGATTTTACTTTTTTAAATTAAATTTAATTTTTCCAATTGATTGATGTTCTTTCACCTGGATACTGCTTTTCTTTTTGTTTTGCTTTATTTACAATGTTATTGTTTGGGTTTTTTTTTTTGTAAATGCCAGTGTCAAAGTATGTTGTGTGGGAATATACTGAGTGAAGTATGATAACATTGCTAACATGTTTATGTTTGTAGTCTTGTTGTGAGAAGAATAAGCAGCAAATAACATAATGTACAAGCATATAATTGCATTTATTTTAGGGGAAGAAAAACTATTTAGCTTTCTAAGTTCCTCTGTATTCATAGCCAACTCTGAATTGCAGCCTTACAAGGAGTATAAGGTGTGCATACGTATACTAGAGAAGAAGAGTGGTTTAGGTTTGCCTGTTGTTGAGGGGGAAGAGAAGTGTGTAGCACTTCCTTTCGTTGAAAACTTGTCCTTGACTGAAATTGACATGAGTAGCAAATAAATTGTGAGAGAACACAGAATGAGAAAATGAAAATAGGTTTCAAAGCTCTATACATCTTTCTTAACCTCCTCAACTTTCAAACAAAAGAGAAAACTAAAAAAAACCCCAAAACCACCAAAATAACAAAACCACAAAACACTCACTCACTTTTCAAGGCTACATGAATTTGAGAATGTGCCTAAATAGAAGTTCTGTTGACAGATTGGCTTTCCTTTCCTGCAACTGGACCATGATACAGTTGGGTGTTTTTCTGGAAGCACCTAATACTGTGTACATATCCCTTCAAAAAAGAACCTGTATGTAAGAGACTGAGAATTGTTGGAAGCTGGTTTTCCTACATGTTTTAGAGATTCGTATTGAGTGTCCACCATTTAATAGTAAGTGTTCTAAGATCACTGAAGTTATTAACTCAGAAATTATTAACAGCAGCTGTCTTGTACATTGAGGAAAGTTTGTTTTTCTCGTGAAGTTGTATTGCTTTTACACAGATGTACTTTTTGGACTCTTTTAAAAAAGGATTCTAAGCAATCTGAGAGAGTTTTGGTATAATGGTTAGTGCTGCTAAAGCTATTAGCATAAGTTCAGAAAAAATTCAGAATGTTGCATGTAAGAGAATAAAATTAAATATTAGTTAAATAGCCTCAAAAAAAGTAAATCCTCAGAAGTTTTGAGGATTTTTTTTTTTTTATTAGTTGTGTGTGTTTGTTCTAGAACCAAAGTATTAAAGAGAGGAATTGAAACAAAAAGCAGTTTTTAAATAGAGTATTCCACTGAATGAAAGAGACATTCTTAGGCATAACATATTTTCAGCAAATACTTTCACATGCGTAAGAAACCTTTAAACCTCTTTTCCAGTTTTGGATGTTTGTAAGCCTCTTTTTCACATTTAGTATGTTCAAAATAACATGAACACAGTTATTTTTGCAGGAGCTTAACAATTTATGTTCTTATCTGATTTATTAATAGTTGTTTTTTAAACATTATTTTATATATATCTTTGGAAATACATCACCCTTTCTTTACCAGCTGGCAGAGTTTTTTGAATTCCTCCAGAAGAAAAGTTTTCCAACTTTCCCTTATGATTTTAATTTGCTTTCAAATGTTTTCAGTTTCTAAGCTCTTATTTTATTTCTCTCATGAGAATATGGTCGTTTTCCAGGAGTGACTGGTTGTTTTCTCTCTCCCTACACAGTTCCTCATCTCCTAAATACACATTACTCATGATGAAGATTTTTGTTCTTTCCTTTGATCTTACTTAGCAGGTTTCTCAAGTGGTAATTGCTCTGTTCTCAAACACCTTTCTCATCAATGATGAAATGCCTTTCAATTAAAAACCTGCACAAATGAAACTAGTTTGAAAAATAGGTAGGGTTCTGACAAAAGATTTCAGAACTCTTTTTGGCCTGTAAAATCTGTGGCTTGCGGGAGGGCATTTGGGAGTCTGAAACCTGATACACTAGCCACAGATTTCTGCTTGCCTCTTCCTGCAGTAGGATTTTTTATAGAATCATAAAATCATAGAATCATCCTGGTTGGAAGGGACTTCAAAGATCATCAAGTCCAACCATAGCCTAAATCCCACTACCATAACCTTATTTACCCGTTGCATGCTTAAATCATGTTGCTAAGCACTGTATCTACATTTCTTTTAAATAGTTCCAGAGGTAGTGACTCCACCACCTCCCTGGGCAGCCTGTTCAGCTGTCCAACCACTCTTTTGGTAAAGAAGTTTTTTCTAATATGCATTCTAAACCTTCCCTGCTGCAACTTCAGGCCATTTCCTCTCATCCTGTCATTATTCACTTGTGAGAAGAGGCCACCTCCCTACAGCCTCCTTTCAGGTAGATGTAGAGAGCAATGAGGTCACCCCTCAGCCTCTTCTTCAAGCTAAGCAATCCCAGTTCCCTCAGCCTCTCCTTGTAGGGCTTATTCTCCAGACTTTTCACCAGCTTGGTAGCTTTCTGGACATGCTCCAGCAACTCAACATCCTTCTTATGGTAAAGGGCCCAGAACTGCACACAGCACTCATGGTGTCTGATCTTATCAGCAAACAGCTGAGTTCGCAAGAGTTGCTCTGTTTTATCAGAGTAAAAAAAATTATGTGGATTAATGGAATTCTTTTTCATATCCAATTCTGAATCAGAAGAAAAGCTCACATATCACCATTAGACTTACATAGTAAAAGACTACTTTTAAGGTTTTTTAGGATTCACTCCATAATTTCCCTCTTCAGGTAGTCATAGTCCAAAGGATTATATTTCAACTTTGAGAAATGTGCTGGTACCTCATCTCACATGTAAGAAACATCTGACATAAATTGGTAACATAAAATTTTGCAGTCATGACATAAACTGGCTGATAGTAACAAGTTTTAAGCAATCAGTCATGCTCTAATGCATATCTGATATACTACCTAACTTTAATTATTTATTGATTTTTAATGAGGAAGCGTGTGCCATTGATTCATTAAGTGCCAAAGCCTGGAAACTCTTGGGTGTAAGGAAACTAAAGATGATCACCTAATGGCTCTTGTTTACTTTGACTTAAGTAATTTCTGATCTTTTATAGAGAGATTCTATACTCCAAACTTCCTTGATTTAAGTATATATGTCCTTGTATTCTTTCAAATTGAATAGCATAGCAAAGCTTTCTAGTTGTTGGGATAAGATGCTAACTAATTTTTTTTATTTTCCCTCAGAGATGAGCTTGAACCTAGTTTAAAATTTCCAAGCCCTTGTCCATTCCTGC